>NC_057801.1:494560008-494570177 GCF_018294505.1 Triticum aestivum | reverse complement strand
ACCCCGTGGTGTGGAGGGCTGGATGAACAGTAGATGGTGGAGGGCTGGATGAACAGTAGATGGTGGAGGGGTGGTTGAATAGTAGCCGGTGGAGTAGCACGCGGTGGAGGCTGGATGAACAGGAGCCCATGGAGGCTGGAGGAGGTCGACGGTAGCCCGTGGAGGCTGGAGGAGGTCGACGGTGGAGATGAACAATATCCTGTGGAGTCCTGTTTTGCGGTACGCCACACCCCTCCTGATGAACATGACCACCGTTTCGACCCTAGCGCTCCAGCACAAGTCCGTTTCGTCCGTTTTGCGGTACGCCACGCCCCTCCCGATCAACAGGACCCCTGTTTCAACCGTAGGAGGTCCGTTTCCTCCGTTTTGCGGTACGCCACACCCCTCCCGATCAACAGGACCCCCGTTTCGACCATAGGAGGCCCGTTTCCTCCGTTTTGCGGTATGCCAGGCCCCTCCCGATCAACAGGACCCCGTTTCGAACGTGGCCGGTCGAACACAAGGCCGTTTCCTCTGTTGTGCGGTACGCCAGGCCTCGTTTCCATCGCCTGTTCCGTCCAAGCCCTCCCGATGAACACGACCACGCATTCCGTTCCGACCCAGCCGGTTGGCTCCCCATGAACACGACAATGACGCTGTTTCTCCGTTCCGACCCAGCCATGTACGTATGCGCGATAGGCGTTAGAGACCCTGCCCGTATGTACGTACGTGGCCGTATTTTCTTTCTTGCACCCTCGCCGCTGTACATACGTGTACATGCTACGTGCGCGCCTCTACTACGACACGTGCGCGCCTCTACAACAACCAGTATGTACGTACACGTTCGCGACCAGAATGAAAACTCTACGTATGCTTCGACCAGGTGGGTCCCGACTGTCAGGCACTTCCTTGCCTGCGAAGATGTAGTTGGTGGGTCCCAGCAGTTAGGGGGGCGAATCGTTTTGTTTTTTTTTGCCCGGACGCACTTCCTTGCATGCGAAGATGTAGCTGGTGGGTCCCAGCAGTCAGGAGGGCGAATTGTTTTTTTTGAATGCACTTCCTTGCATGCGAAGATGTAGCTGGTGGGTCCCAGCAGACAGGAGGAAACATTTTTTCGCGAAATACGGTGGCCCGTACGGTGGGTCCCCGCTATCAGGTGGAGGAATAATTATTTTGCGCGTAATAAGGAGGGACTTCCTTGCTGCGGCCGTGGCCCAGCTATCAGCCTCTCCACGTACAGTCCACGTCCGATGGAAGCCATTCCTTGACCACGTTGACCACGCCGCGCCGAGAGCACCAGGGCAGTGGACGACGGCGAGGCCTAGGAAGGGGACGACACGGAGTTGGGGAAGACGCGGCAGTGGATGCCCACACGTAGAGGAGTACGAGGGTTCACTGGTTCGCTGCGGTGTGAGGCTGCCATCTCCGTAGAATAACATGGGGTGTGGGTGAGTAGAGGGATGGCCTGGCCAGTGGTGGGAGTAGTAGGGGCGGTGAGGCCTCCGCGGCATCACAGCCGGCCACGGGCGGCAGGAGCAGGCGGCACGACCGGCGCTGCTTTGGGCGGCTGGAGCAAGAAGACCAGATGTTGAAGAAGCACTACGGCCGTTGGATGGACATCGTACGGTCACTGGAGCTAGAATCGTTCATATATTGACTAAAGTTGACAGAGGCCTCCGTCCCAGCCAACTTAGTAGGCCCGCAAGTCAGCCTCCCACCAAGGTTGGTACCAGCTAGCAGGGGCCATTCATTTTTTGTGCGTAATAAGGAGGCAGTTCCGGTGGGTCCAAGCTGACAGCGGGGGGAACATTTTTTTTTGTGAAATACGGTGGCCCGACCTGTGGGTCCCAGCAGTCAGGGGGAAACGTTTATTTCATGAAATACTGGTGGCCCATCCAGTGGGTCCTAGCTGTTAGGTGGAGGAATAATTATTTTCCGCGTAATAAGGAGGCACTTCCTTGCGGCTGCCATGGACCCAGCTGTCAGCCTCTCCACGTATAGTACTCTTCCGATGGAAGTCAGTCATTGACCACATTGACCATGCCGTGCCGAGAGCACCACGGCGGTGGACGATGGCGAGGCCTAGGAAGGGGATGACGCGGAGCCGGGGAAGACGCGACAGTGGAAGCCCGCGCGGAGAGGAGTACGAGGGTTCACTGGTTCGGCTGCGGTGTGAGGCTGCCGTCGCCGCAGAATAACAGGGGGTGTGGGTGAGTAGAGGGATGCCCTGGCCAGCGGTGGGAGTAGTAGGGGCGCTGAGGCCTGCACAGCAGCATAGCCGGCGACGGGAGGCGGGAGCAGGCGGTCCCACCAGCGCTGCTTTGGCGGCTGGAGCAAGAAGATCAGAGATTGAAGAAACACGATGGCCGTTGGATTGACATCCAACGGTTACGTCTGCTAGAATCGTTTGTTGACGTAGTATATAATAACTAAAAAATCATGCATACGCGTTGTCACGCCCAATATGCGACCGTATCCAAAAGGAACTCGAAGGTCCCACCAAGGATAGACCCGCATATTGGAACGCTTTTGCAAGGTGGATATCATTACATCAACATTACATAATAGATGGGGATACATACATAAGGCACAAATGCCACAAGAATACATCAACATCACATACAAGATCAACATCCGACTACCGATGAAACATAAACAGAAACTCAAACGACACCCACCCTGCTAGCCCAGGCTGCCGACCTGGAACCTATCCCCTAATCGAAGAAGAAGCAGAAGAAGAACTCAACGCAAGCAAGCATCGCTCTCGCGTCATGATCATCGCATAACCTGTACCTGCAACTGTTGTTATAGTAATCTGTGAGCCACGAGGACTCAGCAATCCCATTACCATGGGAATCAAGACTAGCAAAGCTTAATGGGAAAGGAAGGGGTAAAGTGGTGAGGTTGCAGCAGCGACTAAGCATGATATGGTGGCTAACATATGCAAATGAGAGCGAGAAGAGAAACAAGCGGAACGGTCGTGAAGCTAGCAATGATCAAGAGGTGATCCTGAACTCCTACTTACGTCAAACATAACCCAGAAACCGTGTTCACTTCCCGGAATCCGCCGAGAAGAGACCATCACGGCTACACACTCGGTTGATGCATTTTAATTCGGATCTGGTGTCAAGTTATCTACAACCGGACATTAACAAATTCCCATCTGCCACATAACCGTGGGCACGGCTCTCGAAAGTTTAAACCCTGCAGGGGTGTCCCAACTTAGCCCATGACAAGCTCTCGCGATCAACGAAGGAATAGACCTTCTCCCAGGAAGACCCGATCAGTCTCGGAATCCCGGTTTACAAGACATTTCGACAATGGTAAAACAAAACCAGCAAGACCGCCCGATGCGCCGACAATCCCGATAGGAGCTGCACATATCTCGTTCTGAGGGCAACACCGGATGAGACATGCTACGAGTAAAACCAGACTTCGAGTTTCCCCGAGGTGGCCCCGCAGGCGGCTCAGTTCGGACCAGCACTTAGACAAGCACTGGCCCGGGGGGGGGGGCTAAAATAAAGATGACCCTCGGGTTGGCCGACCCAAGGGAAGGGTATAGGTGGTGGTGAGGCAAATGGTAAAACCAAGGTTGGACCTTGCTGGACATGTTTTATTCAAAGCGAACTGTCAGGGGGGTCCCATAAATCACCCGACCGCGTAAGGAACGCGAAATCCGGGAACATAACACCGGTATGACGGAAACTAGGGCGGCAAGAGTGGAACAAAACACCAGGCATAAGGCCGAGCCTTCCACCCTTTACCAAGTATATAGATGCATTAATAATATAAGAGATATTGTGATATCCCAACATAACCCTGTCCACCATGAAGAAATCTTCAACTTCACCTGCAACTAGCAACGCTATAAGAGGGTCTGAGCAAAAGCGGTAACATAGCCAAGCAATGGTTTGCTAGGAAGGGTGTCAAAGGTTAGAGGTTCATGGCAATTTGGGAGGCTTGAAGAGCAAATGATAGGTAACGCAGCATAGCGATAGAACGAAGCAACTAGCATAGCAATGATAGTAGTGAGATCCAGGGTAGCGGTCATCTTGCCTGAAATCCCGCTAGGAAGAAGAATGAGTCCATGAAGAAGACGAATGGATGAAGCCGAACCAACCGTAGACGAACGAATCCTCACGATCGCAACGAAACAGGAACTAACAAGAAGAAGCACACAACATAGGTAAACACACCACACATGAACAAGGCATGATGCACAACAAGCATGATGCATGACCAAGCTACATGAAGCTACTCATGGAAAGAGATGATGCAAACAAGAACAACACATCAAGGCAAGTTTAAATGAGGCCGGAAACAACATATAACAATTCCGGTAAGTCCTCATATGCATATTTCGAAATTGGTCCAGAACTGAATAAACATTAAGTTCAAGTTGTTAAACAGCAAGTTAAAGAGCACCAAGAGGATCTACACGAAATTCTAGTCAAGTTACATATAAAGTTCATTAGATACGGAGCTACGGTCTAGAAGATATGAGCAAAACAAGTTAAACATGGCATTGATGCAAAATGCATACAAACATGCATACGCGTTGTCACGCCCAATATGCAACCCTATCCAAAAGGAACTCGAAGGTCCCACCAAGGATAGACCCGCATATTGGAACGCTTTTGCAAGGTGGATATCGTTACATCAACATTACATAATAGATGGGGATACATACATAAGGCACAAATGCCACAAGAATACATCAACATCACATACAAGATCAACATCCGACTACAGATGAAACATAAACAGAAACTCAAACGACATCCACCCTGCTAGCCTAGGCTGCCGACCTGGAACCTATCCCCTAATCGAAGAAGACGCAGAAGAAGAAATCACCGCAAGCAAGCATCGCTCTCGCGTCATGATCATCGCATAACCTGTACCTGCAACTGTTGTTGTAGTAATCTGTGAGCCACGAGGACTCAGCAATCCCATTACCATGGGTATCAAGACTAGCAAAGCTTAATGGGAAAGGAAGGGGTAAAGTGGTGAGGTTGCAGCAGCGACTAAGCATGATATGGTGGCTAACATACGCAAATGAGAGCGAGAAGAGAAACAAGCGGAACGGTCGTGAATCTAGCAATGATCAAGAGTGATCCTGAACTCCTACTTACGTCAAACATAACCCAGAAACCGTGTTCACTTCCCGGACTCCGCCGAGAAGAGACCATCACGGCTACACACTCGGTTGATGCATTTTAATTCGGATCTGGTGTCAAGTTATCTACAACCGGACATTAACAAATTCCCATCTGCCACATAACCGTGGGCATGGCTCTCGAAAGTTTAAACCCTGCAGGGGTGTCCCAACTTAGCCCATGACAAGCTCTCGCGATCAACGAAGGAATAGACCTTCTCCCAGGAAGACCCGATCAGTCTCGGAATCCCGGTTTACAAGACATTTCGACAATGGTAAAACAAAACCAGCAAGACCGCCCGATGCGCCGACAATCCCGATAGGAGTTGCACATATCTCGTTCTCAGGGCAACATCGGATGAGACATGCTACGAGTAAAACCAGACTTCGAGTTTCCCCGAGGTGGCCCCGCAGGCGGCTTGGTTCGGACCAGCACTTAGACAAGCACTGGCCCGGGGGGGGCTAAAACAAAGATGACCCTCGGGTTGGCCGACCCAAGGGAAGGGCATAGGTGGTGGTGAGGCAAATGGTAAAACCAAGGTTGGGCCTTGCTGGACATGTTTTATTCAAAGCGAACTGTCAGGGGGGTCCCATAAATCACCCGACCGCGTAAGGAACGCAAAATCCGGGAACATAACACCGGTATGACGGAAACTAGGGCGGCAAGAGTGGAACAAAACACCAGGCATAAGGCCGAGCCTTCCACCCTTTACCAAGTATATAGATGCATTGATAATATAAGAGATATTGTGATATCCCAACATAACCCTGTCCACCATGAAGAAATCTTCAACTTCACCTGCAACTAGCAACGCTATAAGAGGGTCTGAGCAAAAGCAGTAACATAGCCAAGCAATGGTTTGCTAGGAAGGGTGTCAAAGGTTAGAGGTTCATGGCAATTTGGGAGGCTTGAAGAGCAAATGATAGGTAACGCAGCATAGCGATAGAACGAAGCAACTAGCATAGCAATGATAGTAGTGAGATCCAGGGTAGCGGTCATCTTGCCTGAAATCCCGCTAGGAAGAAGAACGAGTCCATGAAGAAGACGAACGGATGAAGCCAAACCAACCGTAGACGAACGAATCCTCACGATCGCGACGAAACAGGAACTAACAAGAAGAAGCACACAACATAGGTAAACACACCAAACATGAACAAGGCATGATGCACAACAAGCATGATGCATGACCAAGCTACATGAAGCTACTCATGGAAAGAGATGATGCAAACAAGAACAACACATCAAGGCAAGTTTAAATGAGGCCGGAAACAACATATAACAATTTCGGTAAGTCCTCATATGCATATTTCGAAATTGGTCCAGAACTGAATAAACATTAAGTTGAAGTTGTTAAACAGCAAGTTAAAGAGCACCAAGAGGAACTACATGAAATTCTAGTCAAGTTACATATAAAGTTCATTAGATTCGGAGCTACGGTCTAGAAGATATGAGCAAAACAAGTTAAACATGGCATTGATGCAAAATGCATACAAACATGCATACGCGTTGTCACGCCCAATATGCGACCCTATCCAAAAGGAACTCGAAGGTCCCACCAAGGATAGACCCGCATATTGGAACACTTTTGCAAGGTGGATATCATTACATCAACATTACATAATAGATGGGGATACATACATAAGGCACAAATGCCACAAGAATACATCAACATCACATACAAGATCAACATCCGACTACGGATGAAACATAAACAGAAACTCAAACGACACCCACCCTGCTAGCCCAGGCTGCCGACCTGGAACCTATCCCCTAATCAAAGAAGAAGCAGAAGAAGGACTCAACACAAGCAAGCATCGCTCTTGCGTCATGATCATCACATAACCTGTACCTGCAACTGTTGTTGTAGTAATATGTGAGCCACGAGGACTGAGCAATCCCATTACCATGGTATCAAGACTAGCAAAGCTTAATGGGAAAGGAAGGGGTAAAGTGGTGAGGTTGCAGCAGCGACTAAGCATGATATGGTGGCTAACATACGCAAATGAGAGCGAGAAGAGAAACAAGCGGAACGGTCGTGAAGCTAGCAATGATCAAGAGGTGATCCTAAACTCCTACTTACGTCAAACATAACCCAGAAACCGTGTTCACTTCCTGGACTCCGCCGAGAAGAGACCATCACGGCTACACACTCGGTTGATGCATTTTAATTCGGATCTGGTGTGAAGTTATCTACAACCGGACATTAACAAATTCCCATCTGCCACATAACCGTGGGCATGGCTCTCGAAAGTTTAAACCCTGCAGGGGTGTCCCAACTTAGCCCATGACAAGCTCTCGCGATCAACGAAGGAATAGACCTTCTCCCAGGAAGACCCGATCAGCCTCGGAATCCCGGTTTACAAGACATTTCGACAATGGTAAAACAAAACCAGCAAGACCGCCTGATGCGCCGACAATCCCGATAGGAGCTGCACATATCTCGTTCTCAGGGCAACACCGGATGAGACAGGCTACGAGTAAAACCAGACTTCGAGTTTCCCCGAGGTGGCCCCGCAGGCGGCTCGGTTCGGACCAGCACTTAGACAAGCACTGGCCCGGGGGGGCTAAAATAAAGATGACCCTCGGGTTGGCACCCAAGGGAAGGGTATAGGTGGTGGTGAGGCAAATGGTAAAACCAAGGTTGGGCCTTGCTGGACAAGTTTTATTCAAAGCGAACTGTCAGGGGGGTCCCATAAATCACCCGACCGCGTAAGGAACGCAAAATTCGGGAACATAACACCGGTATGACGGAAACTAGGGCGGCAAGAGTGGGACAAAACACCAGGCATAAGGCCGAGCCTTCCACCCTTTACCAAGTATATAGATGCATTAATAATATAAGAGATATTGTGATATCCCAACATAACCCTGTCCACCATGAAGAAATCTTCAACTTCACCTGCAACTAGCAACGCTATAAGAGGGTCTGAGCAAAAGCGGTAACATAGCCAAGCAATGGTTTGCTAGGAAGGGTGTCAAAGGTTAGAGGTTCATGGCAATTTGGGAGGCTTGAAGAGCAAATGATAGGTAACGCAGCATAGCAATAGAACGAAGCAACTAGCATAGCAATGATAGTAGTGAGATCCAGGGTAGCGGTCATCTTGCCTGAAACCCGCTAGGAAGAAGAACGAGTCCATGAAGAAGACGAACGGATGAAGCCGAACCAACCGTAGACGAACGAATCCTCACGATCGCAACGAAACAGGAACTAACAAGAAGAAGCATAGAACATAGGTAAACACACCACACATGAACAAGGCATGATGCACAACAAGCATGATGCATGACCGAGCTACATGAAGCTACTCATGGCAAGAGATGATGCAAACAAGAAGAACACATCAAGGCAAGTTTAAATGAGGCTGGAAACAACATATAACAATTCCGGTAAGTCCTCATATGCATATTTCAAAATTGGTCCAGAACTGAATAAACATTAAGTTGAAGTTGTTAAACAGCAAGTTAAAGAGCACCAAGAGGATCTAGACAAAATTCTAGTCCAGTTACATATAAAGTTCATTAGATTCGGAGCTACGGTCTAGAAGATATGAGCAAAACAAGTTAAACATGGCATTGATGCAAAATGCATACAAACATCAAGCAAACACCTCAAAACAAGGATGCAACATGATAATATGAAGCTACATGCAAAATCAAGCAAGTTTCATATAGAGCACACTCAAAACGGAGCAACGGTGCAACACATGCACTCTATACAAGTCATAACAACAATCTTTCCATAACAGCAACTAGGCATCTTACAAGCATCAAAACAACAAGCTACAGCACCCCAACATCATAACAAAAGGCATGATCATGAATTATAGGTAAAGCACAAAAAAACATGAACACTGAGCTATCTCCAGAAATCACTAGAACATGCTCCAAAACACATGGTAAGATTGCAAATAATAACAATTTCAGACTTATCAGGAAATAACATTAGGTTGCAATATTTAGAGCTATCAAACAACATGTTACAGGAACTTAACATGGCAAACAAAGGCATGGCATGAATCTACTAATTGGATAGATCAAAAGTCCCTTACTGACCATGAGCCAAAAAGGCATAGAAAATATGATGGCACCCATGTAAACATGGCAAGTTATATGACAGATTCATACATGGCAGGAACAACAATAAGTAGGCATGTTCGTGAGCTTGAACCACTCACCACAGAGCAATACATGGCATGGCAAGACAACCAACAGTAAGAAGGCATGTTTATGAAGCTAAGCATGCCAAGAACAAGTTCATAGAGTGCATGGATCACTAGCAAACATTCATGGAAACATGGAACTTAATGTTAACAGGCTGACAACAACATTTTCAAGCAACTTTGGAGCAAGATAACAACATGTTCCAGGAGGCTATAATTGAAACCAAGGGCATGAATGGATAGAGCATGACATGTAGATCAAAACATGTTTATAGGACATCTCCAGATTATGCACGAAATGACTTGTGGAAGCATGTTAACATAGCAACAAAATATAACAGAATCTGCCTAGCAAAACAGCAACAACAACTACCCTACTTAACAAGCTCGATGCACTCAGCACACAACTCACAAAAATACATGGTTGGCACCACTGGAAAGATGGCATGGCATAGATCAACATACATGAAGACATCAACCTCATAGGATGCACACATCAAACATGGCAAAAATGATAAATGAGCAAGTTATAACAGTTTCAGCAGATTAACATCAACATGCACTCTTCCAACAGCATTTCGGGCATCAAGATGAGCTCAAATGAAAATGATGCAATGGAATGAAATGAAGTACTCATTGAGTCGAACAATTTGACACATTACACGCACGAAACGGAGCTACGGATGCAAAGATACAATGCGATGAGTATGGCATGATTATGTAAGATTTCAGGGACTGAGAGATTTTACCCTCGCGAAGAAAGTCAACGGCCAGATCGGGATCTCGCCGGAGACGAGGTTGACGGCGGCTGGGTCTTGCCGGAGCGCAGAGGAAGGCGCTGGCGTGGTCGGGGAAGGCCGGAGGGAGGTGGGGC
>NC_057801.1:494393899-494559463 GCF_018294505.1 Triticum aestivum | reverse complement strand
CCACGTGGCAGGGCGTGATTGGGCGAGGAGCGGCGGCGCGGACATGTCCGGCCGATATGGACATGTCCGGCGGCGGGAGGAGGACGAAAGCTAGGGTTTCTCGGGGATTAGACCGCGAATTTCGGGGGAGGGGCTATATTTATAGGTAGAGGGAGCTAGGAGAGTCCAAATGAGGTGCGGTTTTCGGCCACGCGATCGTGATTGAACGACCGAGAGCATGGAGGGGAGTTAGATGGGTTTTAGGCCACTTTGGAAGGGGTGTTGGGCTGCAACAAAAGAGGGCTTTGCGGTTACCCGGTTAACCGTTGGAGTATCAAACGACCTCCAAATGGCACGAAACTTGACAGGCGGTCTACCAGTGCTATACCGAGGCCGCTTGGCAAACCTCGGGCCATTCTGAGAAAGTTTAACACCCACTCACAACAGGAGACAAAAAGGGAAATGCCGGGGAACATAGGAGTGCCGGATCACAAAACGGACAACGGGGAAAATGCTCGGATGCATGAGACGAACACGTATGCAAAGCACATGATGACATGATATGAAATGCAGATGATGACATGGCAAAGTGCAACACGCAAGCAAATGACATGGCAACGACGGTGCATAACTGGCGGACACCTGGCGCATCGAATCCGAGGTGTTACACGCGTCAACTAAATAGGCCCACAAGTCAGACCACTCCCTATTTTTTTTAATAATTTATATATAGCTCATGGCAACTTCTTATGCAATTTATTGCAGTCATTTTTTGGTTGGCCAGGGCCAATTTCGCATATTTCTGTGGGTTCCAAACTATTTTTAATACCGAAATGTCGAGCCAGATTTAAAGTACTTTGAAGATATATTTGAATTAGGTTAATGCCCAGTGAAATAGGAATATGAAAATGTGAAAAAATCAGAAATTATAAAGTAATTGCCAATTTGTCATCTGTTTTTATATTTACAACCCATTTCATATTACTTTCAAGATTTGGAGGCGTCTTGAAAGAGTTGCAGCCCATCAGGGTGTAGAAAAATAAGTAGGCCTGGATTGGGTATTCTTCAGAAAAATAATCTGGGGTCATTTTCACAAATAAAAAATAGCTGGGCTGGTCACATGGTGAACATAAAATATAAGCCTGGGCTAGACGGGCCACAGCCCAGTTCAAACCCTGCTCCGTCTCAACAATACCAAACAAAAAAAATACTGCTCGAGTAGCTACGTCCCAGGTGTCGTCCGATCTTGTGCTGTTCTCTTGTCTATTGACTATATACGCTCACAATGTCGTGGGTCACAGATGTCAGGAAAACACTAGGAGGAAGCATTTTATTTTTCCATATGCTGACGTGGTGGGCCCCTACTGTCATCCTCTCCACGTACTTCTGCCGATTCCTGTTGTCTGTTGACCATGTTGACAATGCGAGAGGGCGGCGCCGTGGCGAGCGCACCAAAGCGCGCGGAGGATGTCGGCATTAACGATTTAGGAGACGGTGGGGCAGCGATGCGTGCGCTGAGGCGCAGCCAACTGTGGGAGGCGGAAGCAGGCGGCCCCGTTGGCGCTGGTTTGGTTTTGGCGGCTGGAGGAAGACAGGACTGAAGAAACACGACAGACAGTAAAAGCAGAAGGAGTACTTAACAACCTTAACTGAAACCAGCAGGGGCACTAAACAACCAAAGCTGAAAGCAGTATGAGTACTTATACAGGTTCAACCGTACAAAGCACGCCTTGAACAGTGCTACTTTGCCTACAGTTAACCAAGGGTGAGGCCACCAAGCCCCAGGACAAGGCCCAGGCGCCACCCCGCGCATCCACAACCTTCTGAAAGCGGCTTCATCTTGCAACGTGGTCAATAAACAGGATATTCGCTTTAGAGCCATGGAAAAGCATGAACATAATCTTCTGTCCTATTCTCCAAGATGGACGGGCCTTCATTATCTGAGACCACCCACGAATAAGTATCTTTTCACCTCCAAGGGGAATTGAGTAGGTCAACATAAACATCATGTTGTGACCAAGCGCAAGTCTGACCCGACCATGGTCAGGCATCTGTATAGGAACAATAGAACTCGGCAGTTCCTGTTTCAAGAAGGTCACAACTATAAAACTATGTATAAGCAATAGCTTATGAACAACATATATAACAGAAAACAGCTCGTACCATAAGTTTCTCAACACAGTTGGACCTGTTCAATGAGTGCATCAGTGGCACACATATCCCACATTGCCTTCCACCATTGAAATGCCCCACAAGGACCTCAAGACGATCAATAAAGTGTAGGAACTTGTGGATGTCGATCCAGTCAACTTCAGTGCCATTAGTAACAGCCGAGTTATTACAGAGTAACAAACGAACAGACTGCTTAACTCTGAAAAAACCTACACGTGCCACCAATTATAAGACAATATTAGTTAGAAGTAGCATCTTCGTGAGAGATTCGTTGCTACTTCTAAAGTTAAATTGTGATTAGTTAGATAGAATAGGTGGATTAAGAAGTATTAGAGGCAACAAGCAAGAACCAGATACAAAACTAACATGGATGAACAATCGGAACGACGTCGGGGTGGAAGATCGCAGTGAAGACGAGACCAGGTTCTGCTATTTCCGTCAACATTCATGCGCCAACTTTCAGTCCGTAACACTTGAGAAAGTTTATCCAAGTTCGGCCATAAAAAAGCAGCGATCATGGTTCATGAACCCAACTCGGAAGCAATATCCATGGATTGTCTTCACTGTGACCATTAAACTAGTGTATTCAGTTATGGCAAGGCCGAGCATCTTGAGTACATGTGTTCTGGCAGAGCAAATAATACACTGCAGGAAAAATAATATGAGAACACAACATGTTCAAAAAAACCACCCTCCCGGATAGAGAAGAGGATTCTAGGAACATACTGTGCGCGTTTCAAAATGCTGTGGTAGGAGGAGAAGGAACAAGTGTGGCGTCTCGCCGTGGGCGCAAAAATCTGTAGGGTACTCACACTTTGGGCACTGCAACTGAAACACACTAGATTCAGTACGAAGAAGAATGCATCAACGGCGGCGGCTGCCATCCTAGGATTACCTGCGACCAAGGGACTTGGATTTATCGGGGATGGATGAACAATTCGTACCTGGTTCTCCATGAGAAAACCCTATGCAATCGCCGAGCGGGGGTTTTCTCTGAACAAGCAGACGAGGGAGAAGGGGATACAGGCCCAGTGAAATATTGCCGCTTCGTCCGTCCAGCTTACTGCTAAAGCTGGAAAGGGGGGGTTGTGATTTGACGGCTCATTGGGCATTACTGTGGCGCTACGACCGGGGTGTGTCTACCGTGAAGTTGTGCACTCTAATTTGTGCATATGGCACGTAGACCCCGTTGCCGGTTGCCCCACATATCAGCGAAAGGAAGTAGAAAGACAGGAGTAACTAGTTACACATAAATATATTTTTTGACAGAGAGATACTCCCTCTGTAAAGAAATATGCAAATCTTTTATATCACAGGCTCACCTTGCCGAGAAATATACTCCCTCTGCAACGCAAGGGCATTATGGGGGTTCAGCTGAGAATATAATACTCAGATAGGCTCACGGTTCTGGTCTTTGGGCCGCAGGCTGACCCTGCATGTTTGGGGGCCCATGTGTTCTACCTCAGCGCTTTTCATATTGCAAGCGATCGGTACTGCGCTGGTTTTAGATGCTGTCGCAAGGCGAATACACAAAATTGAATAAAGCACGGCAACTGTTGGAATGAAATCGAACGACAGTTCCTAACCAGCAATTAGAGTTGCAATTCTATCAACGATATACCATGTGATAATTAATACTGTCGTACTACTTATACACACAGGACACTTGTTTCACCATGCCAGATTATTACATCAAAATCTCTCGGAGGATAGATCAGTTCGGCAGTTGCATGCTGCTACTGAAGAATTTCAAAGTTGATTTGGACCAGCTCTCCTTGCCGAGAAAGTTCGATTTTGACATCATCCCCTACCGCAAGATATGATTTAGATTTGAACCTTGACCATCCTTTAGCCTCAATCATCATGCGACCTTCCTTTGTACTTACGGTATATTGAGCAGGTTCATTCACACCAAGGCTGCACATGGTAAGAGAAACTTGGCCGCGGTCGCCCGGATTGTTGAACGACTCCCTCGTTGCTCTAGGAATTCTCTATTTGCAAACAGGAAGACATACCCAAATAGTTAGATCAACACAGTGAATCATGTGAAACAAGATGCAAAGAAAAAAGAACGAAGCACTTGGGCGACCAATGCTTACCAAGAAGGTGGACATGTCGGTTTTTGTAAGGACTTTGGTATATGAAGTGTGAACTGCAGCCCAGTCTCTTGCCAGTGCAACTGCACGGGCCGGACCAAATGCAAGTGCAAGTGTTGGTGCAGGTGGCAAAGCCGCTGATGCTGCCGGAGATGGTGCTCCTTGTAGAGCTGGTGCCCGTGTCGATGCCCGATCCTCCGGTAGATCAGACTGATCCGCTGACGTGGTCGGTGCCCAATCCTCAGCTGGATCAGACTGAGCTGCTGCCGTTGTCAGTGCTAAAGAAACTGCCGGTGCTCGATCTGTGCAAGACAGCGGCGATCGTGTCTGGTCTGCTATGATCAGCTTTCTAACTTGACTAGGATCCATGACCGTGATCCAGTTTTTTTCTTCATTTCTTTTAAACGCGAGAAGGACTAATTGTGGCGTTTTTGTTAAACCAAACTGCAGTTCATCATAGGGATTCAGCTTGTACTCAGACAACAGACTGATCCAATTTTTTCCAGTAATATAAGTGATGGACAGTGCCTTCATTACTGACACGACATAAGAAGTGAAACCTACAAAAATAGCCATCGTAGAGCAAACCAAACGGTTTATTCTGTGATGAATGTCACATGGCAAAACCTGCATCGTAAAATTGCAGGAAAAGAAAGAAACCATGATATTAAATCAATAAGATTTAGACAGTGAATCAATAAGATTTACCTGATGTTACACGAGTGAATCCTTACCAGGAAATCACTATGTTGAAGTACTAAACAGAAGATTGATCGTCCAACTACGCGTGGCATGCAGGGGCCCTGCCTACTCCCACAAGCAGGACAGTCCAAAGGTCGTGACAAATCGTATGGACCGAACATCCATGGGACTGGAAATCCTGGTGGGTGCGATAAACCCTGCAATGCATACAGATATTGGAGTGTAACCATAATTGATAAACCGTCCTCACAAAAAATATGATCTGGATACTTCAAAATGTACAGACTGAATTGAGTGGACATAAATTAACATAGACCATTCTCAGGACTGACCACACACCAAAAGCGGTAGTACTAATAAACAATACAGGGTTCGCAAACACAAATCAAGTACTGAACAATAGTGCTTACTACAGACAAGCAAAGTTGCACTAACTAAGCTCTACAGACTATTTCTTACCACTGACCTACGGAATGAACCCTGCATAACTGACTAGGCCATGGACTTCATGTGATATGTCTACATGCACCATCACCATCTTGTCAACCTTGGAGAACCTAATAGAGTGGTCTTTCCACTCATAAACATGATGATGAAGACATGCCGCATCAGATTTGTTGGGAAGCTTTACAAGAACCACACCCTTCATAATCGAAGGCAAATCCATTTTTTAGCGAAGCATGACGGAGCTACGGGATCTGGTACACATCCTGCACACCCGTATAACCTTGTAAGTATCTGTCCTCCGGTACAACATCAAGGTCAATTCCTCTTATTTGATCAACCATTCACCATGTCAAAAATGCAGAGGGGGATGCAAGGAGCACAAGGCCTGCACATCCAAGCAAGTGGTAACATGGACTTGTACATGGAACATCCCAAGCGCAAGCAGAGCTGCAGTGAGCATGTACAATGAGCTAGCGTAAGTCCCTGCATTTCATTTAATTCATACTGGCATTCGTGTATGATTTGTGTGCAGTGGCTGATCCACGAATTCAAGTTACCAGGGGCGAACATTTAACTTAAAAAATACGAAGGCACTTGCACTCCGGAAATCAACATAACTTGAGAAATGTGAAGCTACATGCACTTTGAAAACCAGCTAATGATCCAAAGTAGTTCAGATTATAAACACTAAATGATGCAAGCACCAAAAAACACAAAATGCAACATGGTGCACAAGGACTACAAACATGGTCTGTACCTGCTTGAATTATTCGTTCTCTTGCTGAAAATATCGAAGTGTAATTGCAAGTATAACCAGTGCGCAAACTGCATATCAATATATCTATCCTGCACAATTATGCCAATAGTTTCAAACAACAGATTAGAAAAGTATTTATGCTATATTGTCATGATACGGGGACTTTCTCGTAGATGGCATCGACGTTTCCTCAAGCTATGAAAATGCACTATAATTTGCTTGTCATCAATGCCTGCAAATCTCTGTCTCTCTCAACATAGTAGATCATCATTAGACACTAGATCCTTCAATGAGCTTGCAAAATGCTTGCATTAGATCCCTCATTAGACACTATATGTTCATCACCAAGAGCATGTAAATTTTTTTGCATCAAATCCTTCATTAGCAGTCTGTTCATTAGACACTTCAGGCTCAAGAACAACATGAGCTTGTATGTTTGCATCGGAAACTTGATTAGATACATCAGATTCAGTCAGTTCAGTATTGATTGGGGGAGTTATAAAATAAGTATAAATTGGTTTCATTTTCTCATAGATTCCCTACATACAAGCAGTTTTACAACACCGTCAGGTTTAACTATTGGCCAAAAATTGAAGAGTTGAATTAGATATAATCAGGGATGTGATGTACCTGCTCGTTGCACATGCTACTCTTGCAAGCTGCGACTGTCCGTTTGCGCAAGCTCGATGCCATGCCCGTGCTGCCGCCGCTGCCTCCCACGCAGACTACACCCAGGGTTGGATCTTCATCTTCTTGTCCTTTCGTTCGCTTGAAGCCCGGCGACCGCCCTCCAACGAGGGCGCGAGGAAGTGCTGTGTCGGTTTGTCCAGCGGCGGCTAGGTTAGGAGCGAACCAGACTGGAGCGAATGAATTGGGATTTTTCCTGCTGTTGATCGATATGGGAGGCGCTCGTTTGGGCCACGAGCCTGCTATAGAGCCTGCCTTACACTTATGTTATTGGCCCATCCAAATTGAAACATTTTTCTTCATTTTTACATTGCCTGCTCGTCCTTTGGGATGAACAAAACTAGCGTGGGCCAACCTGGACGACTCAAACTAGGTGCACACTTTCCAACCACCTGAGGCGGCAGCCCATACCAGCCCCTATGGTGGCGTCGCCCCTTTTTGCGTGTATGATTGGATAGTGAAAAATATTCCAGTGGCGCTTTTGATTTACCCACAGAATGGTTGAATTGCTTGTTTCTATGAACAGAGTTCGCCAATAATGTAAAGGATGCCAGTCTTTTCATCCTATTGTAGATTGCTTAGATCTCGATATGCCAAAAGTAATTGCATGAAATATACAGTAAAAGCCAGTGTGATGTGTTTGGCTACAACTAGTCTAACTACACGTCCTCATATAACATATCAAGGACGCACCATCTTACCAGATTAACCATTCGACTTACCCAAGCAATTGATGCCATGGACTCCTTTGTACAACCTTGTAAGCGAAAAAGAAGTTGCAGTGTGCCTGTACAAAGAACTAGCCTAAGTTCAGTTACCTGCTTCTCGGAATTTTAGTTAGCCACTCATTGCAAAATTGTTCAATTACGTTGCTTGGCTTAATTTAGTTTGCTACTAATTACATAATGGCACGGCTTGTTAATCATATTGTAGACTGCGCCTGTCTATGTGTTTGATACTTACTATTAAGAATTACCTGTTTGCCTTAACTTAAATATCTACTTGTTTGTTTAACTGCTTTGCTGCTGCAACAACGGGTTACAATGATGTTAATAACTACTACTTTTCAGCATCCAATTGAAACTCTTTAATTCCTTGTTTGTTTAACTGGTTTGCTGTTATAACTCCCACTTGAGATGTTTTGCTAACTTCAACTTTTATGAATCCAATCGGAACTTTAATGGCAAAACAAGTTAGCCCAAGATCAAAGAGCGAGGTCCCCATGGACGTTGCATCATCCCACAACAGTGGCACCGGCCCAATCGTGCATTATGAATTGCCAACTGATGATGCTCTAGAGGCTGAACTAGTGGTAGAAAGAGATTCTGCTTCTGCACCTAGAGATGAAGTTGACATGTTGAGGAAGTAAACAGCACAATCACAAGCAGTACTCAAGACAACCATTAAATATTTGGTGGATTTCAAAACGAAGCAAGCTGAGACTGACCAGATTGTTAAGGTCCCGAAGGAAAAAAAGAAATTAAATTCCTACTTGGTAAATCATAGGTGAAATGTTCTTTCCATAGTTGAATAACCTTTGTGTTGTTTGTTCATGTAATCAATCAAACCATTTGTTTTAGAGATCATGTAATAATTGTTTTTTTTTTGGTTTGTAATTTTATTTGAGCACAAGTCTGTATTAATTGGTAAGACTCGGAGACATTTCATTTGGATTGCTGTGCCAGACCTGCAAATATGCCAATCGGGCTGAATGTGCATTCAGCAATAGTAGTAGTATAGATGGACCATAAGTGGCACACATCGGAAAGGGCCAAGATGCTGGCTAAAAAAAAGATGTTGTTGTAGCCGAAAAAAAGTACAACGGCCTGGCTTATGTATGTTAGTTGATATTATTGATCCATATACTCTATAAGTGTTTATATGTCTGTTAGTTCTGTACATTCATGGTTGATTGACTCGGTATTTGAATCTTGATACATCGCTTGTGTACATATCTAAATGGGAGTACACATTATGATGCGTGTGATATTTGAGTTGGACATGAAGTGTTCCAAATATTCGAATTCACCTTAAGATGGATACTAGTTTCTGAATTTGAGTATCAGCATTTTTAAACCATATTCATATATGACAATGGAATACATCTTTGTCGTCCTTTTGAAGATATATAAAAACACATAGAATGGTTTATAAAGATTCATATAGGAATACAAAATGGAATCGAATTTTGTTGCCAGGGTAAACATGGATGATTATTGTCCCAAAATTTGAAAGAAGCAGCAAAATGTCCACTCCCACGTCGGCTGCCCGAAGCCAAATGTTTGGGAGATGGAAATTGCTGTCTACCCATTACACGAAAAATCCATCGGCCCGATTTCCACTGCTCTAAATAGGGGTAGGTTAGTAACTTCAATTAGACGTGACACGACCGCCTCTGAGCCCATTCCGACACGGTGGGCGTCAAACATGGGCGGCAAAACACATTTGGTTCAAGCTCGTCTGAAAGACCTCTGTTTCTCCGTCCATTCCCCATTCATACACGGTGGGCGGCAAAACAAATTCGACTCAGCCGAAATCGATGTAGGCAAATATTTTCAATAGGGGCAGGTTTGTAACTTCACTCAGACGTGACACAACCGCCCTACCTGTCAGCCCCGTTCATACACCATGGGCGCCAACCACCCTCTCCTCGCCCGAAATCGCTCTGGGAAAATATTGGCGAGATGCGAGATTACCGTCCTATTCCCAACCGACGAGACGTCCAAATTTTAAACGGGGGCTAAGTTTGTAACTTTCCCATATTTCAGACAGGCGCGTCCCAAAAACATGGTTCCCCGTACCTCTCCCTCCATTTTCCCATTCATACACCGTCCACACTAGAACACCCCATCCCCACACCAGCCTCCATCCGCCACCCCATCCATCACCGCCATCCTCCACCACATCCATTGCCACCGTCCTCCACCATGCCGGAGCGCCTACCAAGACCGCATCGTCCACTGCTGGAGATGGACGTTTCTCATCCATGGCGACGGACCAATAGCCTTGCATCACGTCCTCTCGCTTCATCGGCACCATCGTCCTCTTTGTCGGGGCCGCTCACATGACCTTCTCTTCCACCGCAATGGGACTTATCCCCCGATGCACCCGTTTACCGTTGCAGATCTGCTTCAATGCCACTGATAGCCATCGCACCCCCGATGCCTACACGGCGCCGCAAGAGAGGTGGTACTTCATATCTCTTCAAGTTTTTGATCTCAACCAGAAAATAGATCTTAACTTGGTTACTATACTTTCTTTTCAGCTCTTAGAATTTAGTTCTTAGTTTGAAGCAAACAATGGATGCTAAATATCATTTCCTCGGTTTGCAGCTTCAAATCTTCCATGGCACAGCCATACTACGGTTTAATTGATCATGCTTAGGGTTTAATTGATCATGTTGGTTCCGTGGTGGTTTCTTTAATAGAAATCGGAGGGGAAACCCTCTTTTGCTAAAAAAATATGCTTAGAGTTTCCCCCTTTTATGATCACTACACAATCGGAATATGTGCTTCGTGACATAATAACACTGCTCCACCCATCAAGCTAAACGAGCTTAGATGTTCAAATATGAATATGATATTATTAAAACAGAGTTGTTTAATTGGTCAGCTAAATGTTCCTAAATTTGTTTCAAAAATGCAAGTTCGCCGCTCGGGTGTCTATCTCTACAAGGTGCCCATGGTGGGCCAGCCCACCCTGGGATTTTGGGTCGTCCCAGGCCCCGATTCCCCTCTGTTCTGCTGCGCGCTTCCGACCTCTACTCGCCCCCAGCCGCCTGCCACGCGGGTGACTTGCCGTCCCCGGACGACATGACTCTAGGAGGAGACGCCGGACTAACAGGAGGCGAGGAGCCGCTCGCCCAACAGCGTCACCGCTGCCCGGGTGCGCCGCCGTGCCTACCTTCCCAGTTCGTTTAGGGCTCAGGCGTGCAGCACCCACCAAGCCAACCCGATTTATCCTGAGATACGTCCTCAACACTCAGCAGCCACTCCTCATCACCCATTTTCTAATTGATTCATTACTCATTAGGCAGGACTGTCATTATGGTTTGTTGTGTGCTTAGTGCTACCTACACTTAATGGTTCAGATGTATTTCGGCAATTTTTAGTACCTCTAAAGTTCACAGGGTTTTCAAAATTCCGGCCTCGGAACAGAAACTAGTCATTTTGGATTGTTGGTTGTAGTGACATTGACCCAGATTACTACTGCAAGCCAGGTTTGTTGACAATTTTACTTGTCTTTCTTACTCATTCGATATAATATCCAATTATTCATGTTGATTAGTTGCAAACAATAAGTGCTAGACAAACTTCTTCATTCAGATTTTGGACGGTCTCTTACTGCAGTTACAATTCTGCATACTTGTCCTAATAAGCTCACAAGTAAATGATTGATTCACTACATCTATGCTTGCTTTGTTATATTTGTTGTCAATATTCTTTTTGGGTAGACCACCCTATTTCTAAATACTGGAACCGTAGACCTGAGTGAATAATATTTCTCTATGTGATCTCTTCCATCATGTGTGGGTAACAAACACTGCATTGTATAGAAAGAAAGTGTCATTTCCAGCTTTTACATAGATTTCGATCTTTTACATGGAATACAATCTGCCTACTTGCTTTGTGTCGCACTACCAACACTCCACCCTTGAAGCTAAACAGTACGCCACTCATAATTGCTTACTTTATTTGTTCAAATACGAATTTCATATGATTCTAATGTTCCTACTTCAGTTTTGAAATGTGTGCCTGCCTATTATAGAGACATAAGGGGTTTGTACTTCTGTGTGTGGAGGTGAACTTTGCATATGCAGGGGTTTATAGGGAGACACTCTCCGAGTTGAATCCGCAATGCATTCCATAGATAATCTGACTACTTTTTATGTTTTCATGAATCTCAGATTCTGAACAACATCATAATGATTATGAGCTTGCGCGCATGAAAAGAATAAAGCAGAACAATGCCATGGCTGTCAAACTTGGCATTATGGGACTGAAATCAAGTCTGGATGCAATGCAATGCAAACGCTTTCCACCTACAGATTCATGCTCAGAATATGATCCTAGCAGTGATTCTGAGCTAGAGGGAGACCTAAGTCAATGTATCTCCCTAGTGGAGGAGTCAGAGGAAGATGCCCTATCTTATTCACCCATCAAGGTACTTGCTCTAACTTTCCAAGGTTACATTGCTCGCACATATCTTGCAATGGATGCTTTGCATTGCTTCTACTTTGTTGAACTGCCATTAGCTTAGTTTACACATCGTTTATGTGAATACGCCCTGCCTATCCATTTTCAGTACATATTCCATCTGTCATCATACCATATTTATCCATTCAAATGATGTTCTTGTGTATCAGACATTCAAAAGGAAGAGGGCGATTGCTGATCATGGAGGAGCACAAGAAAAGTATTTGGAAAAGGTAGTGGCACCTGATAAATCAAATAGCCCATTAGGTGTAGTTGCAATATCACCTGACCCACAAAATACCCCAACTCTAGCAGACTCTAGCCCTACTACACTGGTCATTTCTGATGCCCCAACTCAGCAGACCCCAACTGCAGCAAACAGTATGATTATGCCAGTTGACATAGCACCAGCTGTACGACGCAAAACCCCCATTCCAGCAAAGAGTACACCAAATCCAGTTGCCAAATCCCTTTTCGAACCAGACAGAGCCCCAATTGTAGCAAATAGGACCCATGTTCCATTTCTTCCCAGTTTAGAAGATGAAGCTTATGTTGTTGTCAGGAACTTTGTGCGCATCTTTCCTTCATGGAAAGATTATACCGCAGACACAGAACAATTTCCAGTCTTCCTCCGCAACTTACGCGTAAGTAATGTACTAATGTTATTCATGGTCATTACTGCATATGTTCCTGCTGACAGAAGACACACGATTTCATTCTTTTAAATAGGCGAGGAGCAAACTGGATTGTGATGATGAGCAAGAGTTGGTTGTGCTTTTCAAGCACTCGTTGATGAAGTATCGTTCCTACCTGAGGCAAGTGCACTTCGATGGCAAGCCTCTAAACAAAATTTCTGTAAAGTCTCCAGTGCTACATTTATCTGACGGTGACTGGAATAATCTTATTACACATTGGTCTCGGCTGCAGCGTAAGGTACTGTCTATGATATCACATCACAATTTGAACTACATTTCTGCATTTGCCTTAATGTCTCACTTGTACGAAAACTGTTAGCAGAAGAACATTCGTTCTCAAGGGACCACAGAATCTCGCAACTATACTGCACACTGCATTGCTCTCGTGAGTACCTCTTGCCCTGTATGACCATACTTACTTTGATAGTTGTTTGATTATGTAGCATCACTGCACATGTTAGCCTCGTAATCGTCCATTTGGTGGACATTATAAGGTCCATATGGACTCTTACACAAATTTAGAATCAACCCAATGCTTTTGAAGAGGTTTAGCTCTGTAGTCCTCTTGTAAGGACTGGACGTGGTCTATCACTGTACTTACATTAACAGCTACTCCCTCCGTCCCATAATATAAGAACGTTTTGTACAGTACACCAGTGTTCAAAACACTCTTGTATTATGGGAAGAGGGGTTGGTTCATTTTGTATGATTCTGCATCTTATCTCCCTCGCCCACCATTTACTAAAAAAGATCAGATCTATATTTAATCTTACCAACAAGTAGAATACACAGACAATGCCAGTGCAGAAGTGTAGCCCATTGCTCTTGTTAGTACATTTTGTCCTGTAACGCTTGTACTTCCAGGGATTGGTAGTTGATTATGTAGCATCAATCTGCATCTTATCTTCATTATCCTCTATCCCTTCCAGTATTATCACATCTATAATTACTCTCTACAAAATGTAGAGTACAGGCAATGCTTATGAAGAAGTTTCTGTGCTGAAATTCTTGAGTTATCCTTCCCTTGACATGGAGAAGGGCATTAGAAAGCCGGTGTTAACTGTTAATGTAAGTCAGTCCTTCTAAAGCCTTTATCCTCAACTGTTGTTTAATTTGCTCATACTCCCTATCGTTTACTGCTGTTTAGTTTGCTGTTTCTACCAAAATGCATGTTCGTAAGAACCGTAAATTCTAAGTTTTACTTGTAAAACAAAATTTCTTATTCATACCATGCACATTACTTAATACTCCCTATATGTATTCTTGGTTTTGTGGATCTATAATCTAGTGTGTGGTGAAGCAGCCCACGTTTGCACCTTGTCATCTCCTGTTTTATCTTACTGATGTGGCTGATGATATGAACAACATGCCATGCACATTATCCAAAATAGATACAATGATTTTCTTTGCCCTTCATCTATGCTTGTTATGTTGACATGGTAATCCAGTAGTGTGGTGAAGCTCCCCGCATTATGAACAATGCCAAATTATGCTATTCATATTTTGAACTTACTCTTTATTTTCTAATTTGAAATTGGATAGAATTGACAGAACAGTTATCATCTTTGTTTATACACGTGCAAAACCTGTCATCTCTCTGCTTTGTTTCAGGGTGATATGCTTGATGGCATGCACAAGTCTGCTGAAGGCTGTGTGACAAACCCAACATATATTGCAGCAAAGAAGGCAAAACATCTTGAAAATAGCGAGACAACCCCAAAGTCTTGTCTTGATGCAGTCGAACAAGCTCACAGAATTCATTGTCTGAATTAGTTCGACTTCTTCAGTCCCAAGTTCTAGCAGAAAGGCATTCTGCAACTCAACTTCGACTTGAAGTCCTATCTCTAAGAAAGATTGCGGAGAACACCAATGAGAACCTCATCGCTAAACAGCTACACCTGGAAGCTATGACCGACATGCTAGGCCGGTCTCACGGCCTTGCTCAGCAGCTTGCGCAGTAGTTCCCCCGCAAGGCTAACCTTTCTTGAACTGTCTTGGAAGTGGTCTCGGTTCAGTATTATTTCGTTACGCTGCAATGGTGCCCAGTTTTTGTAATCTGCTTCTTCGTTGCGCTTTATGATCGCTGGTGGCGAACTTCGATGCCTAGTGGATGTAATATACCTTAAATCCTTAATTGTATAGTGTAGGTTTATTCTTAGGTACTATGCCGTAATTTCTTTATTGTATAGAGTAGGTTTGTTCTTAATTCCTACTAGTTACTGCCATCATTCGCTATCTGAAAAAAAATCAGATGTTGTCGACCGGGCCGAAACATTTGATAACGGGCCAGGTTTTTAGCAGGCCACAATTGGGCCGGCCTGCGTCTTTCTTGGGCCCGAATGATTGGGGCCTTCACACATTGCGCCAGGCCCAAACTTACACCGGCCTATATTTTAGTTGGGCCTTTTGTCGACCCAGCACTTAGTTTGGCCCAGGTAGCATTGGGCCTTTAACAGGCTGAATATTGTACTGGCCTGTTATGGCCGAGATGAAACCACGGGCCTTTAGCAGGCCAAAATGCATGTTGGGCCTCAATTTTCACTAGTCGTCGACGGGCCTTCAGCAGGCCGAAATGTAGACCGGGCCGTTATGGGCCCAGTTAGCTCACGGGCCATTACCAGGCCGAAACATATCTCGGGCCTTAGTTGGCCCACTAATATCATGGGCCTTTAAGAGGCCGAAAGCTTAGTACAGGCATCAACGGGCCGAATTACACGACAGGCCTTTAACAGGCACAAAGTCACGTTGGGCTTAACTGTTGCCACCTTTAGTATGGGCCGTTAGTGGGCCCGATGTCCCGTCGGACCATATATGTCCCATGGGCAGCACGGGCCATTCCCAGGCCGAAAGTCACACCAGGCTAAAATGGGCCCATATCTACATCAGGCCTCTAACAGGCCGAAAGTCACTGGGCTGTAGTTGGGCCCGAATATTTGGCGAACAATTAACGGGCCAGATCTGGCTTCGGGCCGCAAATGGGCCCAAATATTGGGCGAACAATTAACGGGCCAGATCTGGCTTCGGGCCGTAAATGGGCCCAAATATTGGGTGAATAATTAACGGGCCAGATCTGGTTTTGGGCTGTAAATGGGCCTTTATTAAGCAGGCCATTATTGGGCTGGCCCACTAGTACCTGATTAAGTTCTACGGGCCTTTGGGCCGGCCTTTTTAACATATATGGGCCTCTGTTGGGCCCAGCCACGTGTCAACGTACCATAGGCATGTCTCCTCCAATGGACGGGCGACATCTGGCCCACTGACGAGCTGACAGGTGTTCCCTTCGGCCAATCACAATTTACACGTGGAAATTTTCTATTGGTCGGGGCTGTTAACGGGTTATCGGATCCAAAATCTAACCCGATCGCTTAACGGCGTTCCGTTACGGTGGATGCCACGTGTCGGTCACCCTTGACGAAAGCACTTCTGTGATGCGCGATGTGGGGACCCCGACTCATAAGTCGTGATCACCGAATGTACGTGTACAGTGATCCCAGAGATCAATGCTCACTGAACACACAGAAGCTGAATAACAAGAGTCTTACATCCATACATACCGTATTACACAAGTAGGACCATTATGGTCAAGTCTTGAGTATAACATCGCAGCGGAAATCTTCGTCGATAACTTTTACCCATGCCATCTGCCTTAACCCTACAGGCATTCTGACCGGGAAGCGTCCTAGCTCGCATGTTCGTCACCATGGTACTCTTCATTATATCCTGTTCTTTCATGCCTGGCCAATAAAATAACCAGTGGCAAGCCAATGAGTACTTTGAATGTACTCGCAAGCAAACCATGTTTTGGTTCAAGATACAACAATGCATGATATAGTTAAATTTTTGCAGAAAGCTAGTTTTGAGGGCAATGACATGTTCAACAACTTGTAAGACATGCATCAAGAGAATTCAAGTAACCATGAGGACAACTTACAGATATCAACATAACTAGAGCGGGCACCAACCCAACTCAATCATGTCAAGTCCCTTGACCTGACCCAAGTCATTTTATCAACACACACACACACGGTTTGTAAACATGTGGACGTAGCCCAAGAGCGATTACCCAACTGTCCTTGACCGTGGACACGGCTATTCGAATAGTTTTACACTCTGCAGAGGTTGCACACTGTACCCACAAGATCCGGGGAACTTCCGTGTCATCCACGACCCGCGATACCTCAAGTACTGGGGGTAAGCACCCGATCACTACCTTTCCCTAGACGACACTAACATGGAGTCCACTCGATTGGCAGTAACCCCCGTGCCCAACATTTCACATAACACTTTCATGGAGCCTTGCTCCCATAATTATCACATACCACTGGCACGGGGTACCAACGGTGTGTCCGGTGCCCTGTGAAAACAGTCATGGCCACCCTACCTGGCATGACCCCGTCCCGAGAGAGAGCACCAACTCTCCCCCGTCACTAGTAATGCGGGCTCCCAGCTAGTATCAGCCTAGGTAATCAATAATGCCCTTTCCCATATAAGGGTAGAGTGGTTGCGCATGTAAGGTTGGAATAACGGTCGCAACTTAAACCAATCCATTTTTGAAAACAACACACACACTTGCCTCGGTACACCACTTCGTCATCAAGTGGCTACCCAACTCATCATCTCCCTCGGGCATAAGTGGCACCCGACGGGGTTTTCGAAAAGTCCTTTGAAAGTACTTTATCTCCATCACTATGCATATTCCCGTCCCTTTTTTTTGCGTAGCACTACTTTAGCATCCGATCTACTCCCACCGGCATAACCCTCATAAGAAGGTAGGGTCATGCACAATGCAAGTATCAACGAGGAAGTAACAGAGGCAACCAACCCAAGTGGTTCACCATCTCATCATGATTCCGATGCAACAATAATAAAGGGCTATATGACATGCATAAAAAGGGTTTCATAGACATGGTCAAAGGGCTGCTTGCCTGTTTTAACAAAGTCTTCGATGTCTTCAAATATCTCTGGTCCAACTCCGAGCATTTTGTCTACTTCGTCAACTATCGTCGAAAGCAACCATAATAAGCAACACAACAAGGCAGAAAATAAAAGTGCTCTAAAAATATGAGTTGGACTTTTCTAGGATACCCCTGGTCATATGAGGGATGACCAAAGTGGTTTCATTAGGATTTGATCAATGGACATCTCTGAACATTTTGATATGATGGAATCAAGGGGTTTATGGATTTGCAAGAGGTGTATAGAAACATATTTTTGAAAAATGAGCAAAGACACCCATTTAACAAAGTATGATTTTAGAAGCATCTAGGAATTGGTTTCACTGGATTTGGAGTTGAAATGATTTTCCTATGAATTTTGCAAAGTTGTCAAATATGAAGAAATGGCTCATTATTTTGTGGGGTACAGAAAGTATTAAGAAAAATGTTCATAAACTAAGTTACGAACTTAGATGCATCTAGGAATTGGAATCATGGCATTTGGAGCAAGTTTGAGCTCCCTGTGATTTTCTAAAATTCATCACAGAAATAGGAAAGATAGGGTTTGGTAAATATTTGTGAAGAAAAGGTCTCTGGAAAAATGTGCAAATAGCACCATGTGATAGATCATGAATTTATGAACTACTACAAATTTGAATCATCAAATTTGGAGTCCATTTGAATTGTTTATGGATTTTATAAGTTTCTGGAAAAAAGAAAAAGACAATGGAAGGGGGGGCGTTATACCTATGCTGTGCACTGGGTGCAGCATAGTGCCTCGGTGCACTGGGCCGGCCCAGCGGCTCGGCCACGCAGACTACAAGGCGACGTCGAAGGCACCCAGCCAGAGTACGCCTTCGCTGTGGGGACGCGGGAGAAACGGAATGCGCCTCCACTTGCCAGCGTGGCCCCGTGGCTGGGCCACTGTCGAGCGGGGCCCACCTGTCAGGTTCGTCCTCCACCTCCCGCGCGGGTGCGGCAGGAGACAGAGGAGGCGCTCGACGCCGGTCGCCGGTGCTACAGGGCGTCTCCGGCGATGCTCTGCCCATCGGCGTGCTCAGGAGGTGATGCCGCGCCCATCCATGGGTGGCACGACCGCCGAGGAGCTCAGGGTCGAGCATGGCGTTGGCCGAGGCGGAGGAGGTCGGCGGCGGTGGCGGTTACGGCGCTACGGCCACCGGGAGGAGAGGGAGAAGCACAGGAGGGGCTCGCGGTGATGGTGGTGATGCTCTAGTGCGGTCCAGAGGGAAGGAGGAGGAGAGGTGGGCGCGAATTTAGGCGGAGTCCGGCGGCTCGGCTCCGGCCATGGGGAGCGACGGAGGGCTCGGCGAGAGGGTTGGCTGGGTCTGGGTGATGTATGGGAGGGAGAGAGAGCAAAAGGGCTCCGGAGAGAGGCCTCGAGCGGCCTTATATAGCGAAGCCATGGCTCACCGTGGACGAGGCCTATGGGCATCCGCGGAAATGGTCGTGGTGGCCACGGGAGGAGGCTTGGGGCTGTCTGCGGCGCTCGTGGGCGTCGCGTAGGGTTCCAGGAAGAGAGAGAGGGAGCGGGGCAAGGCTCTGGTGCTCGCGCGTGCGAGGCCGGGCATTGGCCGAGCCGGGCGGCGTCGGGCACGAGCTGCAGGGGGTGAGAGAGAGAGGGAGAGAGAGGGGACTGCATGGCTGTCGTGTTGCGGATGTCGAGGACCTTGACTAGCGCGAGGGGGAGGCTCGAGGTGGACTGGAGCGCCGTGTCAACGGTCGGGAGCACGGTAGCGTGCTCCAGAGCGCGTCTTTGTCCGGCATGCGCGGCTTTTCCGCGCGCACTCGCGCGTCCACTTGTGTCTAGTGGCTGCAGGGGGAGTAAACAATGTGGCAAAGGGCATTGGATGCCTTGGGGAGCCAGTAGAGGAGAGGAGGGTGGAGAGAGAGTGAAAATGCTGCTGTCCAGAGAAGGAAAGTGGATCCATGCCCCCCTTCATCATTGCCTCTCGGGCAGGGAAGCACACCACAGGTAGAGGGGGACTAGGAGAGGTTGTGGGAAGAAGTTCAGCTAATGGAGATTAGTGGAAATGGCCAAAGCATGCATTTTAAGTTTCTGCCAGAAGGTGTTTGATGTAGGTTTGGGCAAGCAAATGGTCTTCCCTTGTCATGAGGCTTGACAGGGTAAAATGGCATGAGAAAATAAGAGGTTCCACCAAGATTGAGCTCATTTGGGAAAAGTAGCCAATGCAACTTTTGTGAACCCTAGAAATCAACAGAAATGGACTTCCCAAGATTTAGTCATGCAAACCTATTCTCCTTGATGCACCACTTGGTGTAGTGTCATCATTTGAGGTTCTAAACATGTCCACAAAAGTTTAGATCAAAAGGAGAAAGTTTCCAATGTAGAGTTGTTCAAATTTGGTTCTGGACAAGAAGGGTTTTGGGGCACTTTGATCAAGTTAACTTGTTCTCCAACTTGTGCCATTTGGTCTATATGAATTATTAGACCATTCGAGCATGTTCACAAGGTTTGAGGACATTTGGACATGTTTGGCAATGTAAAGTTGCTCAAACTTCAGAATGGACAGAAATGGTTTTGAGGAGATTTCATGGGGTTATACTATTCTCCATGACATGATACTTGTCAAGATCATCAAACATGTCTTATGTGACATGCTAGAATTTTCTTGGAATTTTTGGAGAATATTTCCTTTGTAAATATTTCAAAAGCTTGAAATATTGAGAAAGGGTTTTTGAGGGATTTGACCAATATTTTGAACATGACCATGTGTTGAAACTCTTATATATGGACAATATATGTCCACTGAGTTTCCCTGATTTTTGTCAAATATTTTTAAAACAATAAAATAATTTTACCTATTAAAGACCATTTCTGGCCTTAAGAAAGAGCTTTTAAATAAAATAGGAAAATAACTTTTAAATTTATATTTTTGCGGTTTATGGGTATCCTATATCTAATAGGAGTCAAATATATTTTTGGAGAGATTTTTACTGCCCTTAATTAAGTACTTGCAGTGCAAACCTCAATTCAGGGGTTTTTGAAAAACTAATTTTTGAAAATACTATTTGGCCAAATTATTTTTGCAAGAAATTATTTTTATGTCCTATACACATGGCATGATCATTGGGAAAGGTTTTTGGAGCAAGGAGATGAAGTATAGAAGTTGGAGGATTTATTTGATTTTTAGCGCACTTGCAAACAGCAAACAAAAATCCAATCAAGCAGAGTCCAAAACACTCAAAAGTTTTTGTCAAAACACATTTTATCATGATTTATTAGCTTAAGTGTTGTGGCATGAAAATCAGGGTGTGACAGACCTACCCCCCTTACAACAATCTCGTCCCCGAGATTCCCAGACTAGGCGCGGAAAGGAGCATGGAAACTTGGATTTGGGGTAGTCTTCACATCCTCATACTGCTTCTGCTTCTGAGTGGTGCTCCATTGAATCTTGAAGGACCTGGTGTTGTAGCTTCATGTATGACGCTCTTCTTAATCCAGGTTGCTAATGGGTAGCTCGCGGTAGGTTAGATTGGGCTAGGGGTCAATGGCTCGGTGGTCAATGCCCTCATAGAGATCGGGCAAGTTAGGAAGATGGAAACACTTCCGGGGTTGTGATGCATGGAAAGTGTTGTGCACATCAGTTAACTCAGGTGGTAACTCTAGCTGGTAGCCGTCTACTCTTCGTCTTGAAGTGATCTCGAAGGGGGTTGTTAATTTTTTGGAGTGATCACGAAGGGGGCCGATGAATCTTGGTGTGGGTCTCCTTGTCATGGAAATGCTTGGTTCCTTAGAGAGGAGTGGCTTGCAGATACACCTGGTCTTCGACGTGGATGTTTACTTCTTGATGATGGTTGTCGGTGTCAAAACCAGCGGATCTCGGGTAGGGGGTCCCGAACTGTGCGTCTAGGCAGATGGTAACAGGAGACAAGGGACACGATGTTTTTACCCAGGTTCGGGCCCTCTCGATGGAGGTAAAACCCTACTCCTGCTTGATTGATATTGATGATATGGGTAGTACAAGAGTGGATCTACCACGAGATCAAGGAGGCTAAACCCTAGAAGCTAGCCTATGGTATGATTGTTGTAATGGTTGTTGTCCTACAGACTAAAACCCTCCGGTTTATATAGACACCGGGGAGGGCTAGGGTTACACAGAGTCGGTTACAATGGTAGGAGATATACATATCCGTATTGCCAAGCTTGCCTTCCACGCCAAGGAAAGTCCCATCCGGACACGGGACGAAGTCTTCAATCTTGTATCTTCATAGCCTTGGAGTCCGGCTGACGATGATAGTCCGGCTATCCGGACACCCCCTAGTCCAGGACTCCCTCAGTAGCCCCTGAACCAGGCTTCAATGACGATGAGTCCGGCGCGCATATTGTTCGGCATTGCAAGGCGGGTTCCTCCTCCGAATAATTCATAGAAGATTGTGAACACCAGGATAGTGTCCGGCTCTGCAAAATGATTTCCACATTCCACCGTAGATAGAATATTATGTACACAAGTTCAATCTGCTGACGTATCTTGTAGCATGACGTCGCGCCACTACCAAGCCTTTACTTGAATCGTTTTTTATTATACCACCTCAGCGCGTTTAGCGAAGCGGTTTCCTTGGCACGTCTTGTCGAAGCAGAGATCGTGTTCCCCTTATTCTGGGATTCTCATCAATACGGACGTGGGTAACCCAACCGCGCCATTGATGGTGGCGCTTGGGAGATAAGCGAGTTTTACCAGGCTGGTGGGGACGCATAGTTTTCGTTCGCCCATATATAAGGGGATAAGGATCCACCCTTTTACCTACGCCTTCTTCCTCCTTGCTTATCCATCTCCGCGCACTCGAGCTCCAGCGCCCAAGTCCGCGCATCTCGTCTCGACCTTCTCCGACCATGTCCAGGCAAAACTGCGCAGCGCTGGATACCTTTCCGGCGACATCGCGCACCGGCTGCCCGACAAGGGGCAGCTCATCCCCACCCCAGGCCTCATGAGAGGGTCGTATTCCTTCCCCACTTCCTCCGCGGACTAGGCTTCCCGTTGCATCCCTTTGTCCGAGGGCTCATGTACTATTACGGCCTGGATTTCCACGATCTGGCGCCAAACTTCGTCCTCAACATCTTGGCGTTTATCGTCGTGTGCGAGGCCTTACTCTGCATCCAGCCCCACTTCGGCTTGTGGCTCAAGACCTTCAACGTCAAGCCGAAGGTAGTGAAGGGCATCCAAGCGGAGTGCGGAGGCTCCATGTTGGGCAAGATGCCCAACGTCATCTGGCTCGAAGGGGCCTTTGTGGAGTCCATCAAGGGATGGCAATCGGGGTGGTTCTACATCACCAAGCCACGTGACCCAAAATGGGCGGCGGCCCCCGAGTTTAGATCTGGTGTCCCGATGCAGCTCACCTCCTGGAAAGAGAAGGGCTTGCTATGGGGCAGTTCGGTGGAGCTGACAGGACTCCAGTCCTGTCTCCAGACCCTGGTGAACAAGAAGCTTAGGCTTGTCAATGGGATCCAGGTCATGCTCATCCGCCGGATTCTCCCCTGCCAACAACAGGCCTTCAACCTGTGGGAGTTCGATCCTGCACAGCACCAGACTCTGAGCGGGCTCTTTGACACGACGTATGAAGCCGTCTGGAGGGTGCCGTTCAAGGGCGGAGAAGCCCCCGCGTCCGCGACTGAAGATCACGGATTCAGCACCAAGCGCCCGGCCGGTGAGGTAAGCTTCGTTATCCTCTACGGGACAGTTGTTTTCTTTCATAGTTTGACTCTACGTGGGATCTAAAACTCCCAATGCCTTTGATAGGACTGGCAGAGGACGTCCGGACAGGTAGACTGTCCGGCTCCCCTTCCCGAAGACCCAGCGGACGCCCGCTTAACGGGGCTGCTGGTCCCGGCACTCTATGTGGTGTCGGAGAAGAAGGCCAAGAAGAAGGCCACGGGAACTCGAAGAAGTTCCCGGCGCCAGGTGCTATCGGACTCATCGTTCGATGGCTCCGAGGCGGACTCCTCCCCCAAAGACGAGGAGGAGAAAGAGGACTCTCCCCCAGAGGAAGGGGAGAGGAAGAGGAAGGCTTCCCCAACAGGGGAGGCCGAAGGGTCAAAGAGGGGAAGGACTATTCCCCCGGACAGCTCCGCCAACACCAACGTTGGCGACGAAGAGTGGCCCTCAAGGGCCAGGCCTCCAGCAAGATCGTAAGTAGCCGGATTCCTGAATGATTTATAATTTCTCTTTTGTGTCACATAGTGTCCTTCTAATGCCGCACACTGCCTGCAGTTCGGCCGATGATGATCTCCCCGCTTCGTCGAGCGGGTCGTTGGCTCCGTCGGATGTAGATTCCATCCCGACTGCCTCCACCCCTCGCGACGCTGAGGACGCTGAGGTGGGATCCCGGGAAGGGACCCATCAGGAGGAGGCTCCGGAGGCGCCACAAGGCAGCCTCCCAGACTTTGCGTCGGACTCCACGCCGGAACCCGCAGTGGTTCCGAAGTCCGGCAGGCAGCCCCTTCTCAAGAAGGGCAAGACTATGACACCGGCGGCCTCCGTCCAACTGGAGGCGCCGGACAACTTGTTGGAGGCACTCAAGGGCGCTTCCATCGAGGAAGAACACCGCACTATCATGAGTGCGGTGATTCAGAAGGTTCAGCTCGCCAGGAGCGGGCTGACCGAAGCCTGCAGTAGCCTTCTAACAGGCTTTGAGGTAAGAAAAAATGTGTAATGTAATACCGCATAGACAGTAGCCCCTGATGCTCGGTTCGGTGTTCGGAAAGAAAAACCGGATTGAGGATCTAAAAAAGATATACGCAGGAATGCTAAAAATTGTGTCAATATGGGTGTGCAGGCTGCGCTGCTGACCTCTGCCGCACTGACTGCAGACGTCGGTGCGTTGAAGCAGGACCTCGAGCGGTCCAAGCAAGAGCTCGGCCTTGCCAAGAAGCAGCTCGAGGACAAAGAAGGTGAGTAATACCATCTTTGAATTTGTACCTTACAGAAAAGGAGTTTGGTTGCAATGAAAATAACAAGGATAACATGGGTACTGCAGGGGCCAAGAACGAGGTGGCAACCCTCAAGGAGGACGTATCCGCGGCCGAACGCAATGCGGCCGCGGAACGGACGGAGCGAGAGAAACAGGAGGCGCGGGTGGCGGAGGTGCGGCAAGAGCTCCAGGCTCTCATGGAAAAACATGAGAGTCTGGAGCGTGACTCGAAGACTTGAGAGTCCGAGCTTGCCTCGGCTCTTGAAAGTGCCAAAGCCGCTAAGGCCGAGGCCCATAAGCCCTCCAGGAGATTGCGGCGGTGAAGAAGATAGCGGCGGGTAAGGCATTTTTCATGCAAAGAAAGCATGTTAATGTAAATTACCTATTACTTACCCGAATTCGGAGCTCTCCAGGGGCGTTTGCAGATCTGCCTCGCAGTGTATCCGATGCCGCCGTGTTTTACCGAGCCGAGGAGGGGAGCTCAACGGAGAAGGTCTTCTGGTCTCAGTATGCTGAGGCCGGCCATCCGGTGCCCCCTAGCGACCAGCTGAAGCAGCTGGTCGAGCTCCACAAGGTAGCCGAGCAGGCCATGAAGGGCCTCGTAGTCCGGCTGTGGCCTGGAGAGGCCATTCTTGGGAGCTACTTCGGCCTCGTGCGGCGGCTGGTGGATGCGTGCCCCTGGATGGAGGTCATCAAGCGCTCCACCTGTATTGAAGGTGCTCGTCGGGCCCTTGCCCGCACAAAGGTGCATTGGGGCAGGCTGGATGCGAAGAGGCTTATCACAGACGCGCCGCCAGCGGGCAAGGAGTATCGCACGCCCGAGATGTACTATAAGACTGTCTTGAAGGGTGCCCGCAAGATTGCGGATGAGTGCCCCAGAGATGTAATTTTTGAGTAAACTCACTATGTGTTATCCTGTGCGCTGAAAACTTTGTTCATATGCGCTAAGCAACGCTTATTGATTTAAAATATTACCTTCTGTGCGGCCGTTTATTAAATCTGAGAGATGGCAAGTCGTCGGCGTCAGCCCCCATGCCACGAGTGCTGGGGTGTTCAGGATAAACTTGAGCGCTCTTGTTCCCATTTTTGGGTCCATCTAGGGAGGCGCTCAACACGACGAACAAGGCAACTGGACTTATAATGCTTGAACACTCTCACTTAGCCATAGAATTCTATAATTTTAAATTTTGGCGAAGCCCCTAGTATTCGGAGGACCGAGTTCGGGGCGTTATCCACGCCTTGGCCGGACATTATCCGGTTCTTCGCTCTAAGCAGCATAAGTCTTTAGGGACTCGAAAAGACCTCTCGAACAGCGACCAGTCTCTTGCCTTATCATGATAGTCAGTTTTAGCTTTCTCCACTGAGGCGCTCGCCCAGCTCAACCGGGGCGCAATCGCAGTGGTTCTCCCAGTGCTACCTTAGCCGACAGAATGGAACGTAAGGTACCAAAACATGGGAGCCGGGCAAACCCAACTATTGACCCAAGACATGATTCGGAGCCGATTCATATAATGCTATAAGTTCGGGGTGCCGCACTTGTGAAAGTGTCCGGACTTATCACACCATAATGCGGGGAGCATAAGCCCCTGGTGTATTCGGCCGTACCAAAATATACGGGAGCAAGATGTCATTAATGAACATATATAAAAAAATGTAATGCAATTATAGGCAAAAGGTAATGCATTGTTTTATTCAAGGAATTCTGCGATGAGTGCAGGGCGATACAAATAGTGCGGTAAGCAAGGGATTGGACTAATTAAGCATGTCCCCCTCTAGGGGTGGGCTGCGGAATGGTGTTTTTTTTAACAAATTTAATGCTCGTAATGGAGACCACCTGAGTGTTCGGCGCAGCCTTTGTCCCTCCCTGGCTGTTGCATCGTGAGTTCGGCAGGTTCGCCGCCGGACAGGGCCTCTGATGAACGGAGTCCTGTGTATAAAAAGAAGGAAAATAAAAAATAAAAAGAGCGACACACTTGGGAGCCCCTGGTGTGGTCGAGCCGCACTCTGGGTCTGTTGTGGTCGTGCCCCTCCCCCTATGCCCATGGTATCTCCAAAGCGTAATGGTGTACGCGAAGAGCTGGTCTTGCAATCATGCGAGGGCTGGGGTTGGGGCCGCATTGCTACGCGTGCTCGGAACGTGCCAGGTGGTCTTGATTGATGTTGCTCCGGGCGCGTTTGGCCGTGTCTGGTCGTTTAGCGGCCGGACTCGAAAATTGCCTTAGAAGGCTGCTCTGTACTTCTGCCGCGAGAGCCGCTGTATGTTCCTCCGTTCGGAGGGAGCGTTCCGTATTTCCGTTGACCATGATGACTCCACGAGGGCCTGGCATCTTGAGCTTGAGGTATGCATAATGCGGCACCGCGTTGAACTTTGTGAACGCGGTTCGTCCGAGAAGAGCGTGATAGCCGCTGCGGAACGGGACTATGTCAAAGATTAACTCCTCGCTTCGGAAATTATCCGGGGATCTGAAGATCACTTCCAGTGTGTCTGAGCCTGTACAATTGGCCTCAACACCTGGTATGACGCCTTTGAAGGTCGTCTTTGTAGGTTTAATCCTTGAGGGGTCTATGCCCATCTTGCACACTGTATCCTGATAAAGCAGGTTCAGGCTACTGCCACCGTCCATCAGGACTCTCGTGAGGTGAAATCCGTCGACGATTGGGTCTAAAACCAATGCGGCGAATCCGCCATGGCGGATACTGGTCGGATGGTCTCTTCGATCGAAAGTGATCGGGCAAGAGGACCATGGATTGAACTTTGGGGCGACTGGCTCCATCGCATATACGTCCCTTAGTGCACGCTTCCGCTCCCTCTTGGGTATGTGGGTTGCGTATATCATGTTTACCGTCCGCACTTGTGGGGGGAAGCCCTTCTGTCCTCTACTGTTCGGCGGCCGGGTCTCTTCCTCGTCATCGCTGTGCAGCCCCTTGTCGTTGTTTTCGGCAATTAACTTGCCTGCCTGCTTGAATACCCAACAATCTCTGTTGGTGTGGTTAGCTGGTTTTTCGGGGGTGCCATGTATCTAGCAAGAGCGGTCGAGTATTCGGTCCAAATTGGACGGACCAGGGGTGGTTCTTTTGAATGGCTTCTTCCGCTGACCGGGTTTAGAGCCTCGGAATCCGGCATTGACTGCCGTATCCTCATTGTTGTCGCCGTTAACGCGGCGTTTGTTTTTTGCTTCGACGCGACCTGCCATTGTGGTCCTTAGTATCTGGACTGCCAGCATTTTTACTGAGGTTGTTGCTGCGAGCTAGCCAGCTATCCTCTCCCGCACAGAAGCGGGTCATTAATGATGTGAGGGCTGCCATGGATTTCGGCTTTTCCTGTCCTAGGTGCTGGGCAAGCCACTTGTCGCGGATGTTATGTTTGAAGGCTGCGAGGGCCTCTGCATCTGGACAGTCAACGATTTGATTTTTCTTTGTTAAGAACCATGTCCAGAATTGTCTGGCCGATTCATCTGGCTGCTGAATTATGTGGCTTAGGTCATCGGCGTCTGGTGGTCGCACATATGTGCCCTGGAAGTTGTCGAGGAATGCGGCTTCCAGGTCCTCCCAACACCCAATTGACTCTACGGGCAGGCTGTTAAGCCAATGCCGAGCTGGTCCTTTAAGCTTGAGCGGGAGATATTTGATATCATGGAGATCGTCGCCACGGGCCATATGGATATGAAGGAGATAATCCTCGATCCAAACCGCGGGGTCTGTTGTGCCATCGTAGGATTCAGTGTTGACGGGTTTAAACCCTTCAGGGATTTGATGATCCATTACTTCGTCTGTGAAGCATAGTGGGTGTGCGGAGCCTCTGTATTAGCAATATCCCGACGTAGCTCAAGGGAGCGTTGTCTGCTGTGTTCGGCCCGGCCGGAGTTGTTGTATCCGGCGCGACGGTATTCGTCGTGGGTCGTGGGGCGCCCACGTGATCCATAGATAGATCTGGATTGTCTTGCCTTGTCCTCCAATATATCCCGCAAGTCCGGCGCGTTCCCCCGTGGCTTCATACTTTTCTAGCGATGCCGGGGTACGGTCTTGATGAAGGGCCTGGATGCCTCTCTGTCGCGACCACGGGGTGGTCGGTCGGCCGTATTGTGCGCTGGTGATGAAGGTATGTATGCTTCCTCCTCTAATCGGGGGAGCAACTTGCATTTTGGGTAGCTCTTGGAGGGGCGTTCGAGTTCATACTCTTCGGCCGCAAGGACCTCGGTCCATCTGTCGGCCAGCAGGTCTTGTTCAGCTTGAAGCTGCCGCTGCTTTTTCTTTAGGCTATTTGCTGTGGCCATTAGCCTGCGTTTGAAATGCTCTTGTTCGACGGGATCCTCAGGCACGACGAATTCATCGTCGTCGAGGCTTGGCTCATCTCCGGAGGGAGGTATGTAATTATCATCCTCGACCTCTTCGTCTGCCGCTCTCTCGTGAGGGCTTGCTTCTGCATCCTCCTACACTGAATCTTGCTGGAGGGGGTTGTCTTCGGCACTTTCTGGGGTGTTACTATCTCCTGTGCTGCAATCTCCATTCTTACTTTGGCGGGATTTAGAGCGGCGCCGCTGACGTCGGCGCTTGGGCTGTTTCTTTAAGGAATCTGCCTCCGCTGCTTCTTCGCCGTCCCCATCTTTTGGGGTGTCCACCATGTATATGTCGTATGACGAGGTGGTCTTCCAGTGCCCTATAGGCGCTGGTTCTTGATTGTCTCCGGCATCGTTGTCCATACCGTCGATGTCTTCGGAGTCATAGTCAAGCATGTCTGTTAGATCGTCGGCAGTTGCTACAAAGTGGGTGGTGGGTGGGCTTTGAATTTCTTCGTCGTCCGCATCCCAACCATCCTGGCCGTAGTCCGGCCAGGGCTCTCCGGATAGCGAGAGATGCTTTAGCGAATTTAGGATGTCGCCAAAGGGTGAGTGCTAAAAGACGTCCATAGCGGTGAACTCCATGATCGGCGCCCAATCGGATTCGATTGGCAGGGGCGCAGGAGGTTCGGAGTCCGGCAGGGAGTCTGGCACCTCGGAGTCACGAGCTTTAGAAGGGACGAGGTCAATGTTTGGCTCCATCACCGTGGAATCTGCGGCTCCCGAGGCGGTGTCCGGCCACCCGTCCTCGATCTGTGCGATTGGCTCCGGACTATAGGTCGGAGCGGCTCCGTGTGCGGCCTCCAAAGCACTGTCCAGCGGGAGAGTTAGATCATGCCCATTGTGACAGTGCGGCGCGCTCAGTTGTGGCTCGGATCCATCGAAGATCAAGTCTCCGCGGATGTCTGCCGTGAAGTTTAGGCTTCCAAATCTGACCTGATGGCCAGGGGCGTAGCTTTCGATCTGCTCCAGATGGCCAAGTGAATTAGCCCGCAGTGCGAAGCCGCCGAATACGAAGATCTGTCCGGGAAGAAAAGTCTCACCCAGGACTTCGTTGTTGTTTGAAGAAGCCATCAAGCCTATCGGTGACGACACAGAGGAACTCTCAATGAAAGCACCAATGTCGGTGTCAAAACTGGCGGATCTCGGGTAGGGGGTCCCGAACTGTGCGTCTAGGTGGATGGTAACAGGAGACAAGGGACACGATGTTTTTACCCAGGTTCGGGCCCTCTCGATGGAGGTAAAACCCTACTCCTGCTTGATTGATATTGATGATATGGGTAGTACAAGAGTGGATCTACCACGAGATCAAGGAGGCTAAACCCTAGAAGCTAGCCTATGGTATGATTGTTGTAATGGTTGTTGTCCTACGGACTAAAACCCTCCGGCTTATATAGACACCGGGGAGGGCTAGTGTTACACAGAGTCGGTTACAATGGTAGGAGATCTACATATCCGTATTGCCAAGCTTGCCTTCCACGCCAAGGAAAGTCCCATCCGGACACAAGACGAAGTCTTTAATCTTGTATCTTCATAGTTTTGGAGTCCGTCTGACGATGATAGTCCAGCTATCCGGACACCCCCTAGTCCAGGACTCCCTCAATGGTGGTAGGTGTAGTTCTTCCTCCTTGGCATGGCGGTCTTCAAATGTTCCTTGATTAGCTGAACGGCTCTTCTTCCGTCTTCGGGTAGACAAGCATGTCATCAAATAACTATGACGACCGGCTTGTTCGAGTACTCCGTGAAGAGTTGCCCATGTGGTGCATAGGGTATAGGTTGGGGTATCGGTGGTGGTCATGGTTGGGTATTGGCCAAGGTTTCCTTGTCCTAGAGCCAAAGCCCATGGTTGTGATTCCTACCATATTGTGGCTTGGTAGGGCTTAAGGGTTTCAAGGATTCTAGGGTGCGAGTGAACGTTTATCATCTTATCCTTGAGCACAGTCTCTGAGATGCCAATTGCTGAAAGCATCTTCTCGTATAGGTCAACTCCAATCATCACTCATGCTATTCATATCCTCATGACTCCCAAGAGGAGGTCTAACAAAATCATATATGTCTACAATCCCCAAACTCATATGTATGTCTACCCCTAAAAATCCATGGGTAGAACATATAAGCTGCTAAGCTTGAACGTGACAATCCAAGTGCTCAGCCTGTTCTTCCAAGGTCTAAGATAAAGCATCTCTATCCTAAGGAAACACGTCGTAAGCCACTCCAAGATCTTGTTTCCCTCCTATGAATCAACTCCAACAGCCCATTAACTTCCATCAATCACTACATAATCCATTTAATTCTACAAATCCAACGCCTATGTTGGTGTTCCACATGATCTCCTAAAGTCCTTATAATCCCCAATACTTGAAAGGGTTGCCTTACTATAGTCAGTCCACCAATTCCCGTTATTGTGATCTAGTAATACTCCAAGGTCAAGCTCACAAAGATGCCTAAATAAACTCCAACAATTAGTCCAATCTCCTAGTTTATCGTCCACCGAGAAACATGGTATCATGATCGAGATCATCAGTCTGAATCCAATTTACTCCGAACCATGTAGACATGCTCAGCATCTATATTCAACTAGATCACCTACTTAAATCCAAATGTCTTGTCCAACGAGGATTCCTACATGTTTCCCTCAAGTTATTTACGTAATATCAACTGTCTCCTTTCAATATCCCATGGCTAAGTTAAATCCAAATACTTACAATTATCCTACTAAATCCAATTTACTCAGGGGTAATGAAAGTATGCCAATCTATACTTATGATCCCACCAAGTTCATTTACCAACATCAAAGCCTCATAATCCACCAAATAGTCTCATATAATTCCTCATGTCATTGATATAAACTCATCAAGTCATTTGTCCTCTATTCCTATATCCTCAAATTGGTCCTCTCTATGGCATCGTCAGTTCTGGTGCAATCATAGGATGATAATGCGCTAGTTCACCATGTCCACTAGTTCCATAATGAACCCAGTGATAAGCAAGGCTTACTGTAGCTTAACTTGTTCTCTTGTGATTCCGTAGGTTAAGCTCAGGGTTAAGGTTTCGAGCTGGGGTATCTCGTGAAGTCTCGAAGGGTCTAGGAATGGGTTTCTAATCTTGAGGGTTAAACATAATTCTACGGGGTTGCATTTGGTCGAGGAGGTTGTAGCAAAAGTCTTCAGTTCTTGTTGGTTTCCAAGGTAGAATCCTTGGTGAATCTTGTCTTGTTAGCCTTTAGTTGAGGAGAGAGATGAGATGGAGAGGTAGCATAGAGGAGGGGAATGCCTAAAGGGGGTTCTATAGTGCTAGTGCAAACAAACAGGTGCAAAGAGGGCAAAACAAAAGAAACAAGGTGAGGAAGGTGATATAGTCGCATACTTGTCGATTAGGGCAAAAGTGCAACCTATATCAAAACACAAACAAATAAAAACAAGCAACACACAATCATGGTTCTATTCGAACTATCATACAGACTCGACTACGCATAGGGGGTACACGACTCATCCTACCCTAGGGGTTCTCGGACTCAGTAGTCATGGCTTGTGCCTCATGCAGTCTTCTGAGTTTTCCTCAAGTGTTGCTATGTCTCTTATAGTTGTTCGATGAAACAATCCGGGTTGAGCCTGAAGATTCTTCAACAACTTCTTGCCTGTTGAAGTGATGGGATGAAGGTGGCTCCTCATAACTGGCATTGACTTGGTCTTCTATTGTCTTCTTAATCACGACGATCCCTTTTGCCTTCTAAGTCGTCAATGGTACCAGGTAGGTAATCCTTTATGCAATGACATTATCAGGGCGTAATAGAGGTCCATCACGTCAGTTACGTTGATGACAACATCGACACCAAGAGCGGGGGATGAGGAGAACCGTTTTCCTGCTCACTATGGTGAGGCGGACCAAATGGCTAGGTTCTCATCCATCGGTGGTTGCTGATACAACAACAGTAGTGACAGGGTTACTCTTTTAGCGATGTATATCATGATCTTGCATATTCTATGCCCTGATCATTGTAGGCTAAGGTTGCATCATCTTGGGGCAGTGTCAAGGGTGTCACCATCTCCTGGGTCTTCAGGTCCTTATTCCTCGAGGATGTATCTTCTGTTGGTATCGTCTTGTTGTGATGTCACCAATCTTGTGTTCAGGAGGTGTGGGTGAATGTCTGGCAAGGCATATTCCTTCTAGATTATCCACGAGGATTACAAGGAATCCAGTGGCCAGGGGCATAAGGGTTCTAGCGACCAAAGGTTTTGAAGGGGAAGAGATCAATAAGGAAAGTATACCTTAGTTTTCGAAAAACTGAGAAGGGAAGAGAAGTATAGATAGTTTTGAAAACTAGTAGTAGTTTTGGAAATATTTTACCCTAACTAACGACCATGCTAACTAAGGCTTCCTACAGTCAGGATGGCTCTGATACCAGCTCTATGGGGACCCCGACTCATAAGTCATGATCACCGAATGTACGTGTACAGTGATCCCAGAGATCAATGCTCACTGAACACACAGAAGTTGAATAACAAGAGTCTTACATCCATACATACCGTATTACACAAGTAGGACCATTATGGTCAAGTCTTGAGTATAACATCGCAGCAGAAATCTTCGTCGATAACTTGGACCCATGCCATCTGCCTTAACCCTACAGGCATTTTGACTGGGAAGCGTCCTAGCTCGCATGTTCGTCACCAAGGTACTCTTCATTATATCCTGTTCTTTCATGCCTGGCCAATAAAATAAGCAGTGGCAAGCCAATGAGTACTTTGAATGTACTCGCAAGCAACCCATGTTTTGGTTCAAGATACAACAATGCATGATATAGGTAAATTTTTGCAGAAAGCTAGTTTTGAGGGCAATGACATGTTCAACAACTTGTAAGACATGCATCAAGAGAATTCAAGTAACCATGAGGACAGGTTATAGATATCAACATAACTAGAGCGGGCACCAACCCAACTCAATCATGTCAAGTCCCTTGACTTGACCCAAGTCATTTTATCAACACACACACACGGTTTGTAAACATGTGGACGTAGCACAAGAGCGGTTACCCAACTGTCCTTGACCGTGGACACGGCTATTCGAATAGTTTTACACTCTGCAGAGGTTGCACACTGTACCCACAAGATCCGGGGAACTTTCGTGTCATCCACGACCCGCGATACCTCAAGTACCTGGGGTAAGCACCCAATCACTACCTTTCCCTAGACGACACTAACATGGAGTCCACTCGATTGGCAGTAACCCCCGTGCCCAACATTTCACATAACACTTTCATGGAGCCTTGCTCCCATAATTATCACATACCACTGGCACGGGGTACCAACGGTGTGTCCGGTGCCCTGTGAAAACAGTCATGTCCGCCCTACCTGGCACGACCCCGTCCCGAGAGAGAGCACCAACTCTCCCCGGTCACTAGTAATGTGGGCTCCAAGCTAGTATCGGCCTAGGTAATCAATAATGCCCTTTCCCATATAAGGGTAGAGTGGTTGCGCATGTAAGGTTGGAATAACGGTCGCAACTTAAACCAATCCGTTTTTGAAAACAACACACACACTTGCCTCGGTACACCACTTCGTCATCAAGTGGCTACCCAACTCATCACCTCCCTCGGGCATAAGTGGCACCCGACGGGGTTTTCGCAAAGTCCTTTGAAAGTACTTTATCTCCATCACTATGCATATCCCCGTCCCTTTTTTTGCGTAGCACTACTTTAGGATCCTATCTACTCCCACCGGCATAACCCTCATAAGAAGGTAGGGTCATGCACAATGCAAGTATCAACAAGGAAGTAACAGAGGCAACCAACCCACGTGGTTCACCATCTCATCATGATTCCGATGCAACAATAATAAAGGGCTATATGACATGCATAAAAAGGGTTCATATACATGGTCAAAGGGCTGCTTGCCTGTTTTAACAAAGTCTTTGAGGTCTTCAAATATCTCTGGTCCAACTCCGAGCATTTCATCTACTTCGTCAACTATCGTCGAAAGCAACCATAATAAGCAACACAACAAGGCAGGAAATAAAAGTGCTCTAAAAATATGAGTTGGACTTTTCTAGGATACCCCTCGTCATATGAGGGATGACCAAAGTGGTTTCATTAGGATTTGATCAATGGGCATTTCTGAACATTTTAATATGATGGAATCAAGGCGTTTATGGATTTGCAAGAGGTGTACAGAAACATATTTTTTAAAATGAGCAAAGGCACCCACTTAACAAAGGATGATTTTAGAAGCATCTAGGAATTGGTTTCACTGGATTTGGAGTTGAAATGATTTTCCTATGAATTTTGCAAAGTTGTCAAATATGAAGAAATGGCTCATTATTTTGTGGGGTACATAAGGTATTAAGAAAAATGTTCAGAAACTAAGTTATGAACTTAGATGCATCTAGGAATTGGAATCATGGCATTTGGAGCAAGTTTGAGCTCCCTGTGATTTTCTAAAATTCATCACAAAAATAGGAAAGATAGGGTTTGGTAAATATTTGTGAAGAAAAGGTCTCTGGAAAAATGTTCAAATAGCACCATGTGATAGATCATGAATTTATGAACTACTACAAATTTGAATCATCAAATTTGGAGTCCATTTGAATTGTTTATGGATTTTATAAGTTTCTAGAAAAAAGAAAAAGACAAAGGAAGGGGGGGGCGTTATACCTATGCTGTGCACTGGGTGCAGCATAGTGCCTCGGCGCACTGGGCCGGCCCAACGGCTCGGCCATGCAGACGACAAGGCAACGTCGAAGGCACCCAGCCGGAGAACACCTTCGCTGCGGGGACGCGGGAGAAACCGAATGCGCCTCCACTTGCCAGCGTGGCCCCGTGGCTGGGCCACTGTCGAGCGGGGCCCGCCTGTCAGGTTCGTCCTCCACCTCCCGCGCGGGTGCGGCAGGAGACAGAGGAGGCGCTCGACGCCGGTCGCCGGTGCTACAGGGCTTCTCCGGCGATGCTCTGCCCAACGGCGTGCTCAGGAGGTGATGCCGCGCCCATCCATGGGTGCCACGACCGCCAAGGAGCTCAGGGTCGAGCACGGCGTTGGCCGCGGAGGAGGAGGTAGGCGGCGGCGGCGGTTACGGTGCTACGGCCACCGGGAGGAGAGGGAGAAGCACGGGAGGGGCTCGCGGTGATGGTGGTGATGCTCTAGTGCGGTCCAGAGGGAAGGAGGAGGAGAGGTGGGCGCGAATTTAGGAGGAGTCCGGCGGCTCGGCTCCGGCCATGGGGAGCAACGGAGGGCTCGGCGAGAGGGTTGGCTAGGTCTGGGTGACGTACGGGAGGGAGAGAGAGCGAAACGGCTCCAGAGAGAGGCCTCGGGCGGCCTTATATAGTGAAGCCATGGCTCACCGTGGACGAGGCCTACGGGCATCCGCGGAAATGGCCGTGGTGGCCACGGGAGGAGGCTTGGGGCTGTCTGCGGCGCTCGTGGGCGTCGCGTAGGTTGGCAGGAAGAGAGAGAGGGAGCGGGGCGAGGCTCTGGTGCTCACGCATGTGAGGCCGGGCATTGGACTAGCCGGGCGGCGTCGGGCACGAGCAGCAGGGGGTGAGAGAGAGAGGGAGACAGAGGGGACTGCATAGCTGTCGTGTTGCGGACGTCGAGGACCTCGACTGGTGCGAGGGGGAGGCTCGAGGTGGACTGGAGCGCCGTGTCAACGGTCGGGAGCACGGTAGCGTGCTCCAGAGCGCGTTTTTGGCCGGCATGCGCGGCTTGACAGGGTAAAATGGCATGTGAAAATAAGAGGTTCCACCAAGATTGAGCTCATTTGGGAAAAGTAGCCAATGCAACTTTTGTGAACCCTAGAAATCAACAGAAATGGACTTCCCAAGATTTAGTCATGCAAACCTATTCTCCTTGATGCACCACTTGGTGTAGTGTCATCATTTGAGGTTCTGAACATGTCCACAAAAGTTTAGATCAAAAGGAGAAAGTTTCCAATGTAGAGTTGTTCAAATTTGGTTCTGGAAAGGAAGGGTTTTGGGGCACTTTGATCAAGTTAACTTGTTCTCCAACTTGTGCCATTTGGTCTAGATGAATTATTAGACCATTTGAGCATGTTCACAAGGTTTGAGGACATTTGGACATGTTTGGCAATGTAAAGTTGCTCAAACTTCAGAATGGACATAAATGGTTTTGAGGAGATTTCATGGGGTTATACTATTCTCCATGACATGATACTTGTCAAGATCATCAAACATGTCCTATGTGACATGCTAGAATTTTCTGGGAATTTTTGGAGAATATTTACTTTCTAAATATTTCAAAAGCTTGAAATATTCAGAAAGGGTTTTTGAGGGATTTGACCAATATTTTGAACAAGACCATGTGTTGAAACTCTTATATATGTACAATATATGTCCACTGAGTTTCCCTGATTTTTGTCAAATATTTTGAAAACAATAAAATAATTTTACCTATTAAAGACCATTTCTGGCCTTAAGAAAAAGCTTTTAAATAAAATAGGAAAATAACTTTTCAATTTATATTTTTGCGATTTATGGGTATCCTATATCTAATAGGAGTCGAATATATTTTTGGAAAGATTTTTACTGCCCTTAATTTAGTACTTGTAGTGCAAACCTCAATTCAGGGGTTTTTGAAAAACTAATTTTTGAAAATACTATTTGGCCAAATTATTTTTGCAAGAAATTATTTTTATGTCCTATACACATGGCATGATCATTGGTAAAGGTTTTTGGAGCAAGGAGATGAAGTATAGAAGTTGGAGGATTTATTTCATTTTTAGAGCACTTGCGAACAGCAAATAAAAATCCAATCAAGCAAAGTACAAAACACTCAAAAGTTTTTGTCAAAACACATTTTATCATGATTTATTAGCTTAAGTGTTGTGGCATGAAAATCAGGGTGTGACACGCGATTTATCGTCATGGAAGTGGACACTTCCGTGATGATAATTTTGGTAATGTCATGGAACACTTCTACGACAGCACAGGTATGACTATCTTGATTCTGTCATAAATTTGTCATGGATGTACATACATGACAAAAAACGCGACCTACTGTGACAAACACGTATCATCACGGAAGTATATTTTTTTGTAGTGTTCCCCGGCGTAATAGTCTTTCTAGCGCCTGTTACACCGGGGAATACTTCCGTTAATTTGGAATCAATTGGCCAGAAATTGAAATTCAGGGGGGGCGACGGACCTCCAGCTAAGTTGAAATAGTATATGAGGAGAAACCTTGTGCATCACGAGTTACTAGGAACATCTAGTATCAAGAAGAAGCGGTCAAGTAGTGTCTTCTGTGGGATGAATACCGTGCAAGCAGAGACGTAAGATTCGCATGAATAAGGGAAGAGGAGTACCTTCTTCTGTTGCCGGTGTGGTCACTTCCACATGTCGCGCCGAGCTTCTTGTTTTTACCGGGGAAACTGGTGTTCTGGAGGGTGCAGGCTTGGACGAACCCACGGCCAAATTGTTGACTGTGTTGACGTGGCCGTATGTCGGCGGAGGGGAAGCAGATCTGAGGCGGCGAAGGACAGCGTAGAAGAAACAGCTCCGGTGCGGTGGAGGGTGGCGAAGTTGGAGCGGCAGCGGTGAGGCGCAGGACGACATGGTTGAACTGGCTCGGGTATGGACAGTTCGGCCTCGGCTTCAACTACTAGCCGTGGAGGGCGTTGCGGTTGAGGTTGCGGTGGACGACGACGTCGGGGTATCGGCTCCAGCGTGATGGAGGAGGGCGGCGGTTGATGGGTGGGATGGGGTGGCGGACGGAGGACGCCGAGGTTTTGCGGCTGGTGTTGAGGTAGTTTTGGCGCCCACAGAGTACGAATGGGAATCGGATGGGTGGGGGGAACCATGTTTCGGTCTGGGACGCACTTGTTTTTGGCTTTTTTGAACAGAAGATGGGACGCGCTTGTTTGAAATTTGGGGAAAGTACAAACTTTGCCTCCCTCTTAAATTTCGGACCTACTGTGGGTCGGGGGTAGGATGGTAATCCCAGGTGTCCCAAATAGTGGGCGGGAGCGATTTCGGTCGCGCGCATGTGTGCTTAGGCGGCCATTGTGTATGAATGTTTTTCGGAGGCGGTTGCGTGGCGTCTAGATGAAGCTACAAACGTACCCCGGTTTAGACCTGTGGACGTCGGGCCGGTAGGTTTCACAGGTCAGAATTGTTAGAAAAGTAATTTCCTTGTACTACCAAACATTGGCCTCACGCGGTTTCGGGCGAGTAGAGGCTCTTTTGGCGCTTCGTTCGAAATTTTGAAACACAAGCATTCACGTTTAGAGTACTCTTGAACTATGAGGATTGAGCTAAATGGACAATGTTATATTTGACCTTGTATGTTTGAAAACCTCATTAAATTATCCGCTTCCTTTTGAAATTTTAACACTTGAAAATCCTATAACTACGATTATTTTGGAATGGAGGAGCTAAATTTGAATCTATTTTGTACACGACTACATATGCTATTATGTACAATATCAGAGCAAAGATTGGTACAAATGCCATGATATCAAATTCAAATAATTGAATGGACTTCATGTTGAATTCGAGTTTTTTAAACCACCTTAGGTTGATTTCAAATGTATGCTAGTTCATAGGTAGCTATTTATAAATGTCCATTGTGTAAGTTTCGTATGTATAATGTGCTTTACACACACAACATGAACTATACTCACGTTTATATTCGATTGCTAAAGCGATGCATTGTCTGGAGTTCAAAATACTAACTATGTGGATCAATTGTGTCGAATAATAACATAGACATGCTCAAATTTGATAGAATCTAGATGTCTGATGGATCAATGACCGCTCCTTACGCGAATTGCAAATATCATGTTCCCATCCTAATATTTGGATACAATTTATATCTTTAATCAATGTGTAGAGCAGTCTTTTACGTGTAGTTTCACTCTCCATCGGTGGTCTCTCACACATGCTCACACACTCTCTCCCGAGGTGTCTTTCTCGCACACATGCTCTAGATATAACCCTCCCTCCCTCTCGTAACCATTTACAACTGTTTTCACTAACCTTTATCACAAGAACTCTTCCTCTCGCAAACATACACACGCACAATCCTCATCGACCCTTTCTTTATACATGGACCTGCCTACGTGTCTCGTGTACGCACATTATCTTTACGCCTGTCTCTCACGCATTATCTCACACCTCTCTTCCTAATCGACGAGTATGATTCTAGCAGAGCATTCTGTAGGATGCCCCTTAAAGTTAGGTTGGATGAATAGTAATATCAGAGATAAAGGGCTTACCTTAGTCCGAGAACCTAGGTTACAAATCCTAGACGGCTTTGTCAGTGGACATAGAGTCCTTCACAATTCTCCTATCTTTGTCTTGTACGACTAGTCATCCATGGGTCTTCCTAAATGTGTCATGGGCCGACCAATGTGGTGCAGGATGGAACCGGACGAAGGGCCTCACCTCGACCCACCGGACCTCACGCGGTGACACACCCTCTGCCCCCACGTCTCATTATCTTCTCACACCCACACATACCAACACAAACACCACACACACAGAAAATTTCTCCTGGTGCCTCTATTCCCTCCCCGGCCCCTTGCATATACACACTCAAGGGAATGGAATCTCTTGTCATGACGTCATATTCGTCTCTATCTCTCTAGACCACTCTCACTTCTCGTGCTATCTCTCCCACGCCCCCCCCCCCCCCGTCGGCCCCTCTATCCATGCCTCTCCCGAATACGTAATACACACACATACCTCTCTAGGCCCCGTCAAATGCATCAACTACACATTCACACATGTTACATCACGTACCCCATTGATCTAAAAAGCCCTCTCTTCACGTTTATTTCTCATACAACATTCCTTTTGAATAAAGTGTGGCCAAAAAATTATTTTAGAGTTTCGACATATATACAACATTACAAAGTTATATGGAGGAGTACGAACGCTAATTTGCATTGCATTGTGCCCACAATGATATTTATTCCGCACTGTGAATTTGTATATTTTGATACTATATACAAAGTTAGTCATAATAAAGAGAAACGAAGAGCATCTCTCTCTCCATCGCATACCTCCTGTACACCCCTTTCACGTATGCACACAAAACTATCTCCAGGTCCTCTAAAAGTAAGCCCCCAGAGAAAATTCACGCGTGTTTCATCTTTCTCTCGCGATATATGCAATGACGATCATTGTATTTGACGCGAAAGCATGATACATACATTGGACTTCATAATCCACTCATTACGGTCACCGTTTACGTTTAGTGGTTATTATACAGCCACGGGCTCACCGTACAACTTTGTATTTGCTCATGACATGACTAGTTGACCAGTTAAACGCTCCACATGGCACCTCTAGTGTTGCATCACATTATCTCACTAACATCGTGCCCATCTATCGACTTGTATCTACTCTACATTTACACTATTATAAAATACATAAAATACACTCTTATAAAAAATAGAGTTGGTGATGATGGTGTGCCTTCCATCCCGCAATATAGGTCGTCCGATTTATATCTGACGGATAGGAAAGAAACTATGGCAATTTTGCAAAAAGGTACCCACACACCTCTCCACATTTGCAAATAAGGCCTTCCCTCGTTCATCCTTTTCTCTCACAAGATAAACAAGTCATACAAATGCATCTTGATGTTACGTGCAACGCACGGGCATCTTGCTAGTAAGAATGAAAACAAACGACAAAAAAAATATTTTGACGGTGGTTCAAAGTCATGACCGCGGGCACAGCGGACTAGGTGGCCTTGTATTGGTATGCTGAGCCGTCTGTTTTAACACACAGGAGCTAGTGTGGTGATTATACACACACGCACGCATGCACACGAACTCCATCCACGCAACACTCACACAAACACATGCACCCACGCACGCACGCAACACTCACACGTACACACGCAGCCACGCACACAACACTCACACGTACACACGCAGCCACGCACGCATGCAACACTCACACACACACACGCACGCATGCATGCACACACCAGTACACCACACGACCAACACACACTCTCACACTCAAGTGCTCAACCTACACGTGCATGCGCACACATCAGGCCCTGACAGACACATACACAACCAGGTGATTCCCGCGCACGGGTTGGAGCCTTGCCGCGCCTGCGTAAATTTATCTGACCTTTTCCCTATGCGAACTGACAAGTGGGACCCACAAGGAACGTGGTCAATTTAACTAGTCAACATGGCGCCACGCAGACTATTTGTGCGGTCAACAGAGTGCAATCCGATGCTGAACTGTGAGCAAGTGACCGGATAATCACCGCAAAACGTATATAGTGACCGTAATCAACTTATTCTGAAGTTCGGTGATCGTATTACGCTTTTCTCTCTGTAGGTGTCACATCCCTAGCTTCTGGTAATGCTCTAGGCTAGCTTCATGTGTGCATCATGTCTATATTCCGAAAGTTGAAATGAGGAAATTGAAAGCCTCGGAAATCATTTTAATAAAGGGGCAAGAAACCCTAAAATTGCAATTAGTAAATCCAAAATGCCCTAGAAATAGCTCTGACAATTTTGGCAAGACTTATAAATCATACCAAAATTTTGGGACATTTCTAAGGAATTATTTGGGCTCTGATTTTAAATCAATATTTTATTTGAATTTGGAGTTATATTCATAATATATAATGAATATATTTTCAAATACCCTGAGATATTTTATGTTTATGAGGAGTAGACCTTAAGTGACATAAAATTATCCAGGGGAGTTTTGGCACTGTTTTCAAATTTGTTTGAATTTGAATTCAGTGGCAATTAAATAGAAAATAGAACAGAAATATATAAAAAAAGAGAGAAGCCCAGCCACTTACCTGGCGCCCACTTACCTGGCCCAGCTCCTGTGCGACCCAGCCCGCCACCGCTAACCCCCCTGTCGTCTTCCTCCCCTCGCACCGAAGCAGCTCGGTCGCGAGCACCGACGCCGCCCTGGCCACCTCCTGCTTGCCACCGAGGCGCCCCCGACGCGTCTGGATATGCCCCGTAGCCCCCTCTGTCTCTCCCCTCGCTCTCTGCTCTCTCTCGACTCCTTCCCCCTCCTCTGCTCTCTCCCTCGCGCAGCCCGAGCGGAGCTCGTCGCCGCCGTTCGCCATAGCCGCGGCCACCGGCCACCCCATGCCCCGCCGACGCGCCAAGAAGCTCCACCAAGACGCCCTCGTCCTCCTCGACGTCTCACGCGACCAGAAGGGCCCCGAGCAGCCACCATCGTCATCATCTTCAAGCTTCGGCCCCGGCGCCCTTCTCCGTCGATTCGGCCACTCCGGCGCGTCCCCGAGCCCGCTAACCATCCCTACGGCACCGCTGTGAGCTCCGCCACTGTTTCCCCGTCTTCCCCTCTTCGTTTGATTGCCGTAGCCATCGCCCCCTTGATGACCGGAATGCACCGCCGCCTGAGCTCACCGCCGACGATGCTCCGGTGACCATATGGTCACCCTGGAGTGTCCAACCTACTCCTCGCGATGTGTAGCGTCCTCCTAGCCCCTTGCCCCACTCTTCTACGAACTGAAATGCAATCTCGCGCGCAACCGAACTCCGGTCGCCGCCTAGGTCGTCACCGGCGCTAACTCCGGCCACCCCGACCCCAACGGACTCCACCAAGAGCCGCGGTTCGTCCTCAGCTCCACCCCGATGCCCTCCGTGACCCATTTGGTGGCCGAAACGGCCAAAACCACTCTCGCCGCCGCGTCAGGCTCGCCGGCGGCTAAACGCCGGCGCAGCTGATGTTGGTTTTGACCACGGGTGGGCCCTGGTTGACTCCGATGAGTCACTAACAGGTGGGGCCCAGCCCTGTTAATTAACCCAGTTTAGTTTAATTAAATTCTAACTAAACTAATCTCACTGACACGCGGGGCCCACAGGTCAGTTTGACCTGGACGGCGCCCGTTGACCTTCTGAGGTCAGCATGAGGTCATGCTGACGCAATAATTCCTTTCTGGAATTAAAATAAATTAGGAAATGATTTATAAATTCCAGAAAATTGTATAAACTTCTAAAAATCATAGAAATTCAACCGTAACTCCAAATTAAATAATTTATATATGAAAAATTATCAGAAAAATTCAAGGAATCCATCTGTACCATTTTCATGCATGTTTGAACAATGTTTGTCCTCTGTTTTGGACAAAACAAATAAAGGACATTTAAATAACCATATATGGAGTTGGAATTTGAATCTTGTATTCAAACCAACTTCATTTAATCTGTTGCTAGTTGCATTAGCTCAAAACACATTCATATTGCCATGTCATAGCATGCATCATATTGTGCATTGCATTGATTGTATTTCTTGTTTGTTGCCGGTATCTGTTCCCTCCCGGTAGACGATGTTCCGACGTTGTGATCGTTGACACTGATGAAGACTCAATGTTATCTTTAGAAGTGCCAGGCAAGCAAAACCCCCTTGTTCATTCCGATACAATCCTAATCTCTCGCTCCTGCTCTCTTTTAATGCATTAGGACAACACCGATTCATCTGTTACTTGCTGCGGTAGCTGAACCCCTTTATCCTTTGCATGACCTGTCATTGCCACAGTAAATAGACGAAACCCACTAGCATGAGTAGGAGTTGTTTGAGCCCTGTTGTGCCTACTCATTCATGTTTGTTTGTCATGCCTGCTACTGCTTAGAGTTGAGTCAGGTCTGATTCATCGGGGATGAATCAGAGGCGTGTGAACATGTCCTACTGTGTGTGAGCTAAGTGTGTGAACACGATTTGGTAAAGGTAGCGGTGAGAGGCCATGTAGGAGTACATGGTGGGTTGTCTCATTGCAGCCGTCCTCAGGAACTGAGTTCTGTGTTTGTGATCCATGATTCAGCTACTACCATACATTGGGCCCTGAAATATGACCCCGCTCGACTTCTTATTCACCCTAGTCCTCTGTCCAGGAGTTGCAAGTAGTTTCTGGTGTTTGTAGTTTACTGGAGGCCGTGGACAGCGCTGACCGTAGGGGTGGGCTGTGATGCGGTAGGTACGTGGCACGGTGTACTGGATGCCCGTTTGGTATCTCGGGAACCCTGTTCACATCGTTTGGGGCTGTGAGCGAAACTCCGGCCGGATCTCCTCATGGATGGAACCCGAATAGGCGATAAACCTGGACTAGAGACTTGAGTGTTTAGGTAGGTCGTGGTCTACACCCACGTCGGCTTTCGCTTGAAGTCTGCCGAGCACATGTCGTGTGCAGACGCTAAGTGGTGGAAACATGTATGAAGAAGTACACCCCTACAGGGTTAACATCATCTATTCGAATAGCCGTGTCCGTGGAAAAGGACTTCTGGGTTGCTTATATCAGTTCATAGACAAGTGAAAGTGGATACTCTAAAATACGCAAGATAAGCGTGAGTGCTATGGATGGCGTTCTCGTAGGGAGACGGGAGCGGATCCATAGTGGTGTATTGGTTGGTGAATATGTGGACTCGTGTGCACCACCTCAAAAGAGTTACTTGCAGTCGTAGTTCAGGATAGCCACCGAGTCAAAGCTGGGTTGCTGCAGTTAAACCCCACCATCCCCTTTGTTGATAATGATGCATATGTAGTTAGTTCTGATGTAAGTCTTGCTGGGTACATTTGTACTCACGTTTGCCTATTTTATGTTTTGCAGAGAGACTTCGGTCTCGCTAGTAGTTCCGCGTGGACTTCGATGTTTAGCTTGTTACCTCAGCTACGATCTTGTGCCTCGGCAGGATTTGGTAGATAGTCAGGCTTCTCAGCCTTTTTCATTTATAGATGTCTGTACTCAGACATGATAGCTTCCGCTTGTGCTTTGATTTGTATGCTCTGAATGTTGGGTCATGAGACCCCTGTTTGTAATATCTCGCTCCTCGGAGCCTAAGGAATAAATACTTGAGTTATAGAGTCATGTTGTGATGCCATGTTGTATTTGCACATATCGAGCATATTGTGTGTATGTTATTGAAATGCTTGGTATGTGTGGGATCTGACTATCTAGTTGTTTATTCTTAGTAGCCTATCTTACCGGGAAATGTTTCCTAGTGTTTCCACTGAGCCATGGTAGCTTGCTACTACTCCGGAACACTTAGGCTGGCCGGCATGTGTCCTTCTTCGTTCCTGTGTCTGTCCCTTCGGGGAAATGTCACGCGATGAATACCAGAGTCCTGTTAGCCCGCTACAGCCCGGTTCACCGGAGTCCTGCTAGCCCAGTGCTATAGCCTGGATTCACCCGCTGATGACCGACACGTTCGATGCTGGGTCATGGATGCCTGTCCCTGTAGGTTTGTGCCACTTTGGGTTTACGACTAGCCATGTCAGCCCGGGCTCCTTATCATATGGATGCTAGCGACACTATCATATACGTGTGCCAAAAGGCGCAAACGGTCCCGGGCGAAGGTAAGGCGACACCCGTGGGAATACCGTGCGTGAGACCGCAAAGTGATATGAGGTGTTACATGCTAGATCGATGTGGCATTGAGTCGGGGTCCTGGCAGCGTTGGTATCAGAGCTTGACTGCCTGTAGGATTACCAAGCCAAACTGGTCGAAGTTGAGTCTAGAAATTCTTTAGTTATATAAGGGAATTGATTGTGGGATGGAACGTAAGGCTCTTTTTACTCCTTATACCTTATGTCTTCTGATCTGAGTCATCTTATCTTTCCTGCGGGGATTAAGAACTAGGCTTTTTCTTCTTTCTATCAGGATCACGGGTTACTAATCCGTAGACTTATAAGATTGTTGGATTTAAGTCTCAGTTCAGTTCCTACTACTTCCGTATGTCAATTGTTGATCTCGAAACCTTGATATTGTGCTTCTGAGTGGTTATGCCACCATTTTTGTGAATGTCTCAAATCTTTTCTGAGCATTTACAGCCGTTATGCTGTCCGATTCATCCTAGGTTTCTAAATAGTCTGATGCATTTGCAAATCCTTTCTTTCCGTTCCCGATGTCCTTTATGGTCAGAATAAGCACACTAACCGGTGCGTTGAGGTAATTTATTGCCTTGACATATATGTTGGAGCTATTATTATGACCCTAGGTGTTTTAGGGAGTCACCTAGTAATCTAGCAATGTTTTGTGTTCCCAGTGTGAAGATTCTGGCCATCATTCTCGAAAGCATCTCGTGGTGCTACTTAGTAGTAGGCATTCTATTTCTGGGTTCTTGAACCCGAGATTCACCCTACTTACATCATGTTGATAGTGTTGTTAGTTACTTTAGGATATTAGTAACCTTTGCGATAGTCCTCGAGGTCCGTGGTATATCGTTCTTCCAAATACCATGAACCATTCTTGGCAGGAGTTCTTCTGAACCAAGAGATGACAACAAGAGTGCTCTCGATGAGTTCTCCATGCTATATTGTGACTCTGCCAGCTCAACCTTTCTGCATGGGTTATCCGGAAGAATTATGTTGAACTTGGTTCGTCATACTAATCTATGCATCTACAACTCAGAAAGTTATATGTTCCTTTGAGTTGTCCCTCTTTAGTTGTCTACTGACCTTCGTCTATCAATTGATAGTCAAGAGTATGTGTGTGTTCGTTCATCGATGCCTATTATTCTTGTGGTCCGTCAAGCCATTCTATCCGGAATGACTAGGAGAAACAAACTCCAGTACCTCATCCATATCCAGGATTGGGTCAAAGAAGTCGTACTCCGCAGATCAAATTGCTAATCTTGCTTTTGCTCTGTTCTACCTTGGAGTATTACCATCTTTTATATCGGGATTGTTATAGGAATTGCACACCATCCTATGAACTCTTGGTAGTGATACTTCTCACCATCATTAGTCATTCCTCGGTCCTCGTGTTGATGCAACCGGAATACCGACAAATGAATTGTGATGTGTGAAATCAATACTCCCAGCAACCTCGTTGCTTGGTAGTTAAAGGATAATAATTTCATTCTTAGCGTGTTGGTTATTGAATCATCATTCTAAGATTGATCGTGCTACCTAGTCCATTCTCCTGGTTCACTCCTCGATCGATGAGTTAGGATTATTTCAAATCCTCGCTCTATTGATCATATCGTCTTGCCCTGAAAAGCAAGATTGTCCTCGAGCTTAGTAACATATCGGTGGTTCGTGATTTTTTGATTATCTTCTTGGAAGTATTACCACGTTGTCACCTGACCGCTATGTTGAGTTCGTGATCAAGTTGGTTTATTTCTGTAAACCACCCTTTCTCCAAGAATCTGTGTTAGATATCCCTGAGCTAGTTGGTTAAGCTAGACAACAACTTGGAGAGTTGGAAGATAAAAGCTTACCTGACTTAGTTCATTTCAAAGGGATATCCTTTGTATGTGTGTGTTGAAGGAAGTTGATATTTCATCGACTGACCCTCGTGATCAGTTAATGGACCTATCATCTTGTCCAACCTTTGATTTGGGTGTGGGCTATCCTCAAATCAAGTCAGAACCAACGATGTTCGTAATGTTGTCTTACTCGTGGTTTTTCCTCGAGCATACACCATTATATTCTTTGGTCTGACCAATGCTATCACCGTGTTCACTTAACTATGGAATTCCTTTTAAAAGGAAACCCGGATGAACTGTTGTTGAGCCCATTGACAACATCCTTATCTCCTCCATGATTTTGTTGAACATTAAGCTAGTGTTGAAAACTTGTGTAAGCATTTTCTTCATGCCCCGTTCGTGAAGCATATGCTTGGATGAAAAGAAGTGACTTCCTCTAGTTCATATGCATTTGATGCAAGTTGCCGCCGTTGATTCGAGAAAGTCAATGTTTTTCCTTTGGAATCATCCCAAATCAATTATGCATACGTGCGAAGTATTTTGTGGTTTGGAGACTTGCAACCTTCATTCCATATGTATCCCTAGTACACCAAGCCACTGATTGATTTGTTCAAGGAGAAGAAGCTCCTTCTTAAGAGTATACCCTATGCAAGGACTTCGATATCCTCAATGATGGTTCCCCACCGGAACTCGGTAGTGTTTAATTATAAGACTACTACGTGGCCATGCTTGTCTGGGACAACGTGTTCACATGTTTGTAGCAGAACCAGCTCATGTTTTGGAGCTTGCTATCGTAGTTCATTCCCCGAGAATCTCGCAACGTCATCTCGTCGATTTGTGTTGCAAACTTTCATTTTTCTTCCTAGACTCGATGAGTCTAGAATATCCTAACACCAACCAGATCTGAATCTCAGGCAGATATGATGGTTGGAACATCTCCCAAGAACTATAATATTGGTCTCACCATAACCGTTGAAGTGGATGTCGTGGCCAACACACCTAGCCAGAAAAACTATTATTGTAGTATCTTGATTGAGGAAGTTGGCCACCTCCCCATAGGGATTTCGTAGGATTTACTCCCTAGTTGCCCCTATGGATTTTGAGATTCCGAAGCCCGACCTTTTACTTGATGTTCTAGATATCAAACCATATCTATGGGTGGATTACGCTAGCACATCAAGGAGAACATTAGGAGCGGAGTGCTAAATGTCTCTCGGTCAATCATCCAGGTTTTGCTTCCTTGGCCTCGCTAAGGTGAAATCTGAGAAGGTGTTATCTTCCTTTGCATCTGCATCATCCATCATTAGCCATCATGGTAGTATGTTGTGTTGCCAGGATCCTTGACACGGATGTCGGTAAAACCTTGATGATTGTGGAAATGCTCAAGTTCTTGAGAGCACGCACAAGCGCTACGTGTTATCATCGGCTCTAACTGGGATTCCTCTCAGTTTCCTCGGCAATGCTATGGCCTTTCAAACAGTGAATTCACTCTCTATTGTTGGGTTCTTCCCCAGTTACCAGAATCATTCCCATCATTTGCATTTTGTTCCCAGCTTGCACTGCCAATGTGCCATTCTACCATGGGTCCCTTCCATTTCCGGTGGTAAACAAATTCATCCATTACGTTGTCTTCAACAAGGTAATCCACATCATCCAAGTCCGAGTATGCCATTCTGCCGACCCCCTCCAAACGATCGCTCGAGAATTGCCTTAAGCTGGTATAAAGAGTTTCAATGATCTTTGAATCAAAGGTAATTCTTTTGCCACTTAAGGGGATATTTCTACGAGTCACCTTCCCTAAGGTGCATCGTTATGGTATCATGGCAATTCAACTCCTCGCTACGTTGACAACCGATCACCACATTCTTAAGTCTGGAATTGTTGTCTACCTAGTGAACCTTTGTCATCTGCTTCACTCCATTCCTATGGATGTGTGCTTCGTCTCTCAGCTCGAGAGATGTTGCTATGTCTCATTCCGTGGATTAATCCTGAGTTGTTCGACCTTCGGAAAGAACAATTCTTTTAGGGTCTTTCATTTCCTCTCGTTGTCATGATAGTTGGAGTTCTCAAGGCAAGACTTCGAGACAATGATGGTGATCGAATCAACGTTCATTTGAAGTGCAACCTGGACCGTGAAGATTGTGCTAGTTTGCGTTCCTCCTTCACCTTACCCTACACTTGAATCTCGGGTCGAGATTCTTGTTTAGTGGGGGTGAGTTGTCACATCCCTAGCTTCTGGTAATGCTCTAGGCTAGCTTCATGTGTGCATCATGTCTATATTCCAAAAGTTTAAATGAGGAAATTGAAAGCCTCGGAAATCATTTTAATAAAGGGGCAAGAAACCCTAAAATTGCAATTAGTAAATCCAAAATGCCCTAGATATAGCTCTGACAATTTTGGCAAGAGTTATAAATCAAACCAAAATTTTGGGACATTTCTAAGGAATTATTTGGGCTCTGATTTTAAATCAATATTTTATTTGAATTTGGAGTTATATTCATAATATATAATGAATATATTTTCAAATACCCTGAGATATTTTATGTTTATGAGGAGTAGACCTTAAGTGACATAAAATTATCCAGGGGAGTTTTGGCACTGTTTTCAAATTTGTTTGAATTTGAATTCAGTGGCAATTAAATAGAAAACAGAACAGAAATATAAAAAAGAGAGAAGCCCAGCCACTTACCTGGCGCCCACTTACCTGGCCCAGCTCATGTGCGGCCCAGCCCGCCACCGCTAACCCCCCTGTCGTCTTCCTCCCCTCGCACCGAAGTAGCTCGGTGGCGAGCGCCGATGCCGCCCTGGCCACCTCCTGCTTGCCACCGAGGCGCCCCCGACGCGTCTGGATATGCCCCGTAGCCCCCTCTGTCTCTCCCCTCACTCTCTGCTCTCTCTCGACTCCTTCCCCCTCCTCTGCTCTCTCCCTCGCGCAGCCCGAGCGGAGCTCGTCGCCGCCGTTCGCCATAGCCGTGGCCACCGGCCACCCCATGCCCCGCCGACGCGCCAAGAAGCTCCACCAAGACGCCCTCGTCCTCCTCGACGTCTCACGTGACCAGAAGGGCCCCGAGCAGCCGCCATCGTCATCATCTTCAAGCTTCGGCCCCGGCGCCCTTCTCCGTCGATTTGGCCACTCCGGCGCGTCCCCGAGCCTGCTAACCATCCCTACGGCACCGCTGTGAGCTCCACCACCGTTTCCCCCTCTTCCCCTCTTCGTTTGATTGCCGTAGCCGTCGCCCCCTTGATGACCGGAATGCACCGCCGCCTGAGCTCGCCGCCGATGATGCTCCGGTGACCATATGGTCACCCTGGAGTGTCCAACCTACTCCTCGCGATGCGTAGTGTCCTCCTAGCCCCTTGCCCCACTCTTCTACGAACTGAAACGCAATCTCGCGCGCAACCGAACTCCGGTCGCTGCCTAGGTCGTCGCCGGCGCCAACTCCGGCCACCCCGACCCCAACGGACTCCACCAAGAGCCGCGGTTCGTCCTCAGCTCCACCTCGATGCCCTCCGTGACCCATTTGGTGGCCGAAACGGCCAAAACCACTCTCGCCGCCGCGTCGGGCTCGCCGGCGGCTAAACGCCGGCGCAGCTGACGTTGGTTTTAACCACGGGTGGGCCCTGGTTGACTCCGATGAGTCACTGACAGGTGGGGCCCAGCCCTGTTAATTAACCCAGTTTAGTTTAATTAAATTCTAACTAAACTAATCTCACTGACACGCGGGGCCCACACGTCAGTTTGACCTGGACGGTTCCCGTTGACCTGCTGAGGTCAGCATGAGGTCATGCTGACGCAATAATTCCTTTCTGGAATTAAAATAAATTAGGAAATGATTTATAAATTCCAGAAAATTGTATAAACTTCTAAAAATCATAGAAATTCAACCGTAACTCCAAATTAAATAATTTATATATGAAAAATTATCAGAAAAATTCAAGGAATCCATCTGTACCATTTTCATGCATGTTTGAACAATGTTTGTCCTCTGTTTTGGACAAAACAAATAAAGGACATTTAAATAACCATATATGGAGTTGGAATTTGAATCTTGTATTCAAACCAACTTCATTTAATCTGTTGCTAGTTGCATTAGCTCAAAACACATTCATATTGCCATGTCATAGCATGCATCATATTGTGCATTGCATTGATTGTATTTCTTCTTTGTTGCCGGTATCTGTTCCCTCCCGGTAGATGATGTTCCGACGTTGTGATCGTTGACACTGATGAAGACTCAATGTTATCTTCAGAAGTGCCAGGCAAGCAAAACCCCCTTGTTCATTCCGATACAATCCTAATCTCTCGCTCCTGCTCTCTTTTAATGCATTAGGACAACATCGATTCATCTGTTACTTGCTGCGGTAGCTGAACCCCTTTATCCTTTGCATGACCTGTCATTGCCACAGTAAATAGACGAAACCCACTAGCATGAGTAGGAGTTGTTTGAGCCGTGTTGTGCCTACTCATTCATGTTTGTTTGTCATGCCTGCTACTGCTTAGAGTTGAGTCAGGTCTGATTCATCGGGGATGAATCAGAGGCGTGTGAACATGTCCTACTGTGTGTGAGCTAAGTGTGTGAACACGATTTGGTAAAGGTAGCGGTGAGAGGCCATGTAGGAGTACATGGTGGGTTGTTTCATTGCAGCCGTCCTCAAGAACTGAGTTCTGTGTTTGTGATCCATGATTCAGCTACTACCATACATTGGGCCCTGAAATATGACCCCGCTCGACTTCTTATTCACCCTAGTCCTCTGTCCAGGAGTTGCAAGTAGTTTCTGGTGTTTGTAGCTTACTGGAGGCCGTGGACAGCGCTGACCGTAGGGGTGGGCTGTGATGCGGTAGGTACGTGGCACGGTGTACCGGATGCCCGTTTGGTATCTCGGGAACCCTGTTCACATCGTTTGGGGATGTGAGCGAAACTCCAGCCGGATCTCCTCATGGATGGAACCCGAATAGGCGATAAACCTGGACTAGAGACTTGAGTGTTTAGGTAGGTCGTGGTCTACACCCACGTCGGCTTTCGCTTGAAGTCTGCCGAGCACATGTCATGTGCAGACGCTAAGTGGTGGAAACATGTATGAAGAAGTACACCCCTGCAGGGTTAACATCATCTATTCGAATAGCCGTGTCCGCGGAAAAGGACTTCTGGGTTGCTTATATCAGTTCATAGACAAGTGAAAGTGGATACTCTAAAATACGCAAGATAAGCGTGAGTGCTATGGATGGCGTTCTCGTAGGGAGACGGGAGCGGATCCATAGTGGTGTATTGGTTGGTGAATATGTGGACTCGTGTGCGCCACCTCAAAAGAGTTACTTGCAGTCGTAGTTCAGGATAGCCACCGAGTCAAAGCTGGGTTGCTGCAGTTAAACCCCACCATCCCCTTTGTTGATAATGATGCATATGTAGTTAGTTCTGATGTAAGTCTTGCTGGGTACATTTGTACTCATGTTTGCCTATTTTATGTTTTGCAGAGAGACTTCGGTCTCGCTAGTAGTTCCGCGTGGACTTCGACGTTTAGCTTGTTACCTCAGCTACGATCTTGTGCCTCGGCAGGATTTGGTAGATAGTCAGGCTTCTCAGCCTTTTTCATTTATAGATGTCTGTACTCAGACATGATAGCTTCCGCTTGTGCTTTGATTTGTATGCTCTGAATGTTGGGTCATGAGACTCCTGTTTGTAATATCTCGCTCCTCGGAGCCTAAGGAATAAATACTTGAGTTATAGAGTCATGTTGTGATGCCATGTTGTATTTGCAAATGTCGAGCATATTGTGTGTATGTTATTGAAATTCTTGGTATGTGTGGGATCTGACTATCTAGTTGTTTATTCTTAGTAGCCTCTCTTACCGGGAAATGTCTCCTAGTGTTTCCACTAAGCCATGGTAGCTTGCTACTGCTCCGGAACACTTAGGCTGGCCGGCATGTGTCCTTCTTCGTTCCTGTGTCTGTCCCTTCGGGGAAATGTCACGCAATGAATACCAGAGTCCTGTTAGCCCGCTACAGCCCGGTTCACCGGAGTCCTGCTAGCCCAGTGCTACAACCTGGATTCACCCGCTGATGACCGACACGTTCGATGCTGGGTCATGGATGCCTGTCCCTGTAGGTTTGTGCCACTTTGGGTTTACGACTAGCCATGTCAGCCCGGGCTCCTTATCATATGGATGCTAGCGACACTATCATATACGTGTGCCAAAAGGCGCAAACGGTCCCGGGCGAAGGTAAGGCGACACCCGTGGGAATACCGTGCGTGAGGCCGCAAAGTGATATGAGGTGTTACATGCTAGATCGATGTGGCATTGAGTCGGGGTCCTGACAGTAGGCCCTCCAAAACTACATCTCTACACGTTCTCGCATGTTACATCTAACAACTATGCAATACAGCACTACTACTACACTCTAACACAATAAATCATATGTGTTTTTAGTTTTACTAGATATCATATTGTTACTTATAATTATTCAGTTTGCATACATTAAAATTGCCTTTGAAATGTATGGCCAGTATCATCTACCGCGCGGGAAAAATCCCGCCCTTTCCTGTTTAATCGGGTTTGTATCGATGGACCGTGCGAAACAGCAAAACTATAGTACTATACAGTACAAGTGACAGTTCACTGGGCCGTCGTGTCGTCTACTCCTCCGTCGTAAGAGTGGAGCGCTCGCTTTCATAAATCTTCTAGTCCCTTTCGCCGACATGTGGGACATCAAGCTACCGGGTCCATGTGCCATACCGGAATACAGTGCAGAGCAGCCGGGGTGAAGCACCCCAGTCATGGCGCCGGCGTAGTAATGAGCAATGAGGCGTCAAATCACAAAGCTGCACCTTTCCCGCAGTTAAGTTGGAGGGACGAAGTAATAGTGCTAAAAAAACAAGTTGGAAGGACGAAGCAACCATCATTTCACTCGTTGCTGAATCCGCTTCTTCCTCATCTTCTTCAACTTAACCACGTGTTGCTTCTACCATTGTTCTGTCTCATGTGGGATGCAGATCAGCTTGGTAAAGCACTGACACATGGGACCACATGTTAGCAAACCGCCAGGAAAACGTCCTCTGAAAATAAGAAACCTCCCCCACCATCCGCGCTGCAAAATCACCTCCTTTTTACTAATCTTTGATTCTATAATTTTTTAGATCAATATAATTGAGATTTGTATAGATAGCACACAAGAGCAAAACCAGGTGGTACGGTTAAGGGCATCCACATTGTGTAGCCAAATGTGAAAATAGCTTTTGGCATCGTGGGAACCATTGTGGACGGTGTTGCCAAAGCCAAAAAGATGGAACCGAAGCTCCCTGATTGATTGATTGAAGGAATAGAAAAATGCAACGTCTCTCCTCTTTCTCCCATGCTTGGACGCATGTAGTATAGTATAGAGCATAGAGTCTACTCCCCTGTCCCTTCTATCACAAATCACAAAGCAGTGAGGCGTCAAATCACAAAGCACGGACGAAGCAACCATCATTTCACTGTTCGCTGACTCCGCTTCTCCATCGTCTTCTTCGAGAAACCATCTCATCGCACTAGTACTCCTAGTAGTAGTGCTAGTAAAGGACTTCCTGGATGCAAAGAAGGCGGTTGTCTTGGCTTGCAGGTGGCACTTGCGAACGACTTACCGGGTCTCCCTCAATGGTGTTCTACATCGAACGCACTTCGCCAAACCACAAAAAAATCATCGACATCACCGCAATGGGCAAGGAATTCAAATATAGTTACTACCTCCATTTTTTTGTACACAAGGCCAGTATATCAAAATTACAATTTGCAAAGGGCCACTAAACCTAATCGAGGCAAAATTGATGGGGTTAGCAACCAAAGACATTAATATCCCCTGCATGCATACGGAAGTGAGAAGGTTCGTTTGCATGGCACTGCATTAATCAAGCGATGAGGAGTGAGATGGTTAGCTCCTTGGTCTTTCGAGAAAAAATACGCATTAATTGACACGTGAAACGAGGATTTGTATCGAAGGAAAACCCCGCCTTTCTTTTTTAACACTACTACTCCTTGTACGTATGTACTTATCCTGTTTGGGTCTAGGCCTTGCATTGCCAAACTTCGCCACACATTTTTGCCAAGCTTGCCTAAAGTTTTCAAAATGAGAAGGAGGTACACTTGCGCACGGCTGTCGCGGTCACACCGCACCCTCACACGGTCGCTCCTGCGCACCGCGGTGGCACCGCACCCTCACACAGTCGCACCTGCACGCCGCAAACCCAACCAAGGGAACACACCCTCACTGACATGTGCTGTCACATGTGAACAAACCAAACTCAGCCATCCTATCGCTGACACATAATTTTCGTTCATAGAGTATGTTTATCCAACCGGAGTATCCGTACGGCCCGTGCGGTGGTCTGTTGGGGAAGAATAAGAGGTGAGGAAGAAGGAAAGAAGGGTTAGGAGACGTAGGATATTCATCCAACCGCCTGAAATGGTAGACTGACCCAAGTCAGGCGACTTGCATAACAAATAGTATGTTTTGACACAGCAAAAGATGCATAAAAAACAACATAAAGAAAAACTATCACTGCTCGCGGAAAGAGACAGCCTCGTCGTCTTTGGCTGCCGGCGCGAACCAGCTGTCGCTGCCGACGTGTGTCCCCGCACCGTGGTTGTCCTTGGCCTCCAGCTACTCGTTCAAGCGGAGCATGCGGGCACTCTGCACGGACGAGAGCACAGCCCGGTTCAAGTCGAGGACGTCCAATTCCGCCTCCAGGAGCGCCTCGATGGCAGCGGCATCCGCGCGCTCCACGTCGAGTCGAGCCTCCGCCGCCCGGTTCAAGTCCAGGACTTCCGGTTCCGCCCGCAGGAGGGCGTCGATGAGAGCAGCTTCCGTGCGCTCCGCGTCGAGTCCAGCCTCCGCCGTCCGGTTCAAGTCCAGGACTTCCGGTTCCGCCTGCAGGAGGGCGTCGATGAGAGTGGCATCCGCGCGTTGTGCGTCGAGTCGAGCCTCTACCGCCCGGTTCATGTCCAGGACGTCCGGTTTCTCCTGCAGGAGGGCCTTGATGGCAGCGGCATCCGCGCGCTTCGCCTCAAGTTGAGCCTCCGTCGCCCGGTTCACATCCATGACATCCGGTTCCGCCTGCAGGAGAGCCACAATGTCAGAGGCATGCGTGCGCTCCGCATCGAGTTGAGCCTCTGCCTCCCGGTCCTCCTTTAGTATCGCCATGTTGAACCACTGGTCCGCCTGGACCATGGGGAACTCGGACCCCGGCACGAAGTCGACGTCCATCGTCTCATACCCATCGGGGGCCTTCTGCGCCGCGACCTCCACAGTCAACATTAGATTGGCTTCCTCCTCCTCGTAGCTTGGCTCCAAAGAACTCGGGGATTGGCCCACCGCAAAGCGAGCTTGGGAACGGAGGTCTGTGGCGCCGACCGCCGCCGTGATTTCTGCGCGGTGCTCCGGCGTCAGCATCTTGTAGTAGGTGATCTTGCGGCACACCATGGCTTTCGGGCGAACTAGGGGACGCTTGATGCGGGCTAGGGGATCGAAAGGTGGGGGAATGGGCTAGAGATTTGGTGTGGTTTTAGGGAAGTGGCTGGCGTAGGCCGAGCAGTGAAGGTTCTGGTGTGAATAGTGGTTCCGATGACGACCGTTCAATCGGTTTTGACTGTACATCGCTCTTGTCGCGTTCGCGTTGCAGCCCGGCACGCTGGACCCTCCATGTCGCTCACCGAATGGAACGCGCTTCGTCTTGCGTTTTCGCTCGCTTGTGGGACCGCAGTTGAGAGCAAACCGACGTCCCTCCCCCTCCCCCGCCTGTCATTTATTATACCACCACTCCCTCCATTTTATGCGGAGTAAATAAAAACAGAGGGAGTATACTACGGATGAGGATCCCTTGATGTGGCCGAACCCATTGAGTAACTGACATGCGGGGCCTAGCAAGCATGGGGTCCGCCAGTAAGTGACCGAAAGGGAGGGTAAGGCAGGGATACCTACGTCAGAGGATCCACTTCCACTATACTACTTTGACCAAATGTTAGAGTAATAATATATGACATGCAACTTACACAAATGTTAGAGTAATACTAGTAATATATGACATGCAACTTACACAAAGCATACAGGGTCTAATGTGTTTTTCGAGGCTAACTTTGACCAAATGTTAGAGTAATAATATATGACATGCAACTTACACAAAGCATATGGTCAATTTCGTATGTGAAAGGAGTTTCCAATGATATAATTTTCACATTATACATCTCATGTACTCCCTCCATCTGGGTGTGTAAGTCATCTTACGAAAACCAAATAATCCCAAAACACGTAGGCGCGGTGCATTAACTTCTACCACGTTTCTTGTTTCTTGACATATGAACCAATAAGAGATGAGGGTGTGCATGCTTTTAATGACCTGAGCCTATCAAACATGACATGTAGTGGTTAGTTCATTGCATGTAATACTATTAATGAGCAAATAAACAATAATGTCTCTCGTTTTCCCCTCCTCCTTGGTCACGGTGCACAGCCTAAGATGACTTACTCACCTATGTGAAAGGAGTACTATTAATCTTGTCAATAGTCAAATTGGAAACCATCTCGAGTACAAATCTAGGAGTACGTACGAATATAACAATATTTATTGGGCGTTGTTGAATGTTGATACCTTTTTTATCATAGTAGAGATACTTTGACTACACATAAAACTTATATGTAAATTAGAAAGGATAGGAGGGAGTATATTGTACGTTCAAAAACGAAATGAACATTGAATACCCTTTATATATGATTTGCGGATGCTATGATCACCGGTTCAAAATTTTGAATCCGCCTTAGGTATCACGTGCCCCCACTCGTTCCCTCTCGATTTCATCTCGGGGTCTGGAGATCTATTGAAAGAGGACTAGGGTTGGTACATGCGAACGATACTCGGCAGAATGTTCAAATGAGGCATGCGGGAGGACGGACTCGACTGGAGGGCGACATGATCGATGGAGAAGAGGGTTGGAGAGGAATGAGAAATAAGCAAACGCCACATGATTACACTTGAACGACTCAAATAAACAATAAGTTGTCTCGCTTGGCCTACATAGTGAAAGGCCTAATGTGCAACGCGGAGCAATGACGCTCAAATATGGCCGGGAAAACAGGGAAACCGACATGTGGGGCACACCCGTCGGGGCGACGTAGCGCAGACTAGTCCAATGGAGGAGCTGGCCCACGACCTCCTCGCCACTGACAACCGTTCATGTGGGTCGTTGGGGCCAACAACAGGGCGCAGCTCCAGCACCGCCTCTGGACACGGCGACCGCGGTGAGCGACATGCTCATATCATCGATAGACACGGTTGGTTTCAGTGTGCCGAGGGTGGCGTTAGTGATGTGGCACGACCAACGGTATGTTTGGTTTGTGACCAAGGTTGGCCCATCAAAGCATTGGGTAGCCAAAATTTTGGTTGAGGTATTGGTTGCCCATGATTTGGCCGACATTGGCAAGAAAAATGAACTAGAGTTGGCTAGAGTTCATTGGCATGCCACAGAAATGGCAACCATCCAAACAAAGACCAATCTTTGGGTCATGACCAAAATTTTGGTAAGGTGCACTTTGGCCACAATCCAAACACACCCCAACACCCGGCTCGTCGAGGATGCACGGGGCGCCGCGACACGTCCGCGGAGTGGTGTAGCGCGGCCAACTACATCCTCTGGACCTGAGACCATGCCGGGTCGTCTTGCTTTCTCAATGACATGCGGGGATCGCATTTGAGCACAGGGCATCTCCAACGTTGCCACGACCACAGCTGAGTACCCTGGCACACCAAACCCTCGTCCCTCACACCGTCGCGCGGTGCGTTCCCAGCCGGCGCCAGCTGCCCGCACTGATGCCATCCGTTCATATGTCGTCGTTAAGAGGCTCGGTGCCCGAGGAACAAACTCCGGCGACTTAATGACGCACCCGGACGCTTGGCCTCACTAGAATGCGCTACTTAAAGCGGCAACGCCCAGCTAACCTCCACACCATAGCGCATCGTCCTCCTACCTGGCACCATATCCACCATGACCGCAAGTGCGAACGCTCTGCGGGAGAGCTTGTCTTCGGGGATGAAGCTCGAGGTCGCCGCCCTCGCTCAAGTCGCCTCTCACGACGCAATAGCGGCGTAGCCAGATGCGGACGCGACTGCACAAGCGGTGGCCACACTGGCGGCCGACGACGGGAGCACCGTCAGCCACGCGTCCTACTTGCCGCCGTCCAACGTCTGGCACCGCCGAGGTCGGGGACTCCTCCGAGGAAGAGTAGGGCATGAGAGGCGGCAGGGCATGGTGTGCCAACTGGTCGGTCCATATCCCGTGTTCTACTCTTCCTCGCCAGAGATCGCACCTTCACTTCACGGGTCTTGAACCCCGCCACCGTACATAGTGATCGCAGAAGGAGGACGTCGGTCGCCGCTGTAGAATAGGTTTAGGGTCGGGTTTCTTTTATTTTTCTGTCCTATAAAAGTTCGAAATGTAATCAAAATCTGCCGTGTTTGCATTAATCTCGGCCGGTGTATATGAACTTTCACAATAATGTACATATTATAGGAGTACTAGCAAGATGCATGTGCGTTGCATGGAAGATCAAGATCTTGTGGGAGAAAAGGATGAACGAGGGAAAGCCTTATCTGCAAATGTGGAGAGGAGTGCGGGTAAATTGTCATAGTTTCCTTCCTATCCATTGAATATTGCAGGATGACAGGCACACCATCATCACCAACTCTGCTTTTTATTGAACCGAGACAAATCTAAAAAACCCAACTAAGCCAACCTCCCAACATATCGCGCGGGAAAAGACCCGGCCGCGCCGTTTTAGTCGGGATTACCGGATTACTAGTAGTAGTATCGATGGATCGCGCGAAGCAACATTTTTTTGAGGGGGCGAAGCACCTAGTTTAAAAGGAAAAAAAGGCAGTACACTCACAGCACTCCTGTCGCGGTCGCATTGCACCCCACACACGTTCGGTCCTGCACACGGCTCACGCAAACGGAACGCGCTTCGGCTTGCCTCTTCAATGACACGTGGGACTGCACTTGGAGAAACCGACCATGCGCGAAACTCCCCCCGCCCACCGCGCGAAAATCCTCCCCCCCCCCCACACACAAAAATTACCCCCAAATTCGATTCAACCACCCTTTGGCCAAACATTCCCCAAACCCCCTCACCCCATCCCCCTCCACTCCATTCGCTCCGCCAAAGCCGCCCTCCACGCCGCGCTGATACGTCGGCGCTGCGGTTCGTCGAGGGGACGCAAGGCAATCCTCTCGCTCCCACAGGACGCTCTTGTAGACTACCGTCCTCTAGCCGCGCCGCCACCTCTGGCTATGTTCTTGTGGAGGCGCACGGCGGTCAGTGCCGCCACCGCTGGCGACGTTCGATGTGGAGACGCACGGCGGTCACCTTCTCCCACGATACGCGCATTCTAGACTGAAGCCCCGTTCATGTCGATGTAGCGATGAATGTTAGCTGATAGACGCTGTTAATCTCACTGTTTGCCGAAGTAGTTTACTGTCAATATGCTCTGCTTAAGAAGCTTCCTTGCTCTGTTCTGCACTCAATCTATTTAGCTGAGATGGCATGCCAAGGCTGATTAGTTGCTTAAATATCCTTCCATATATTTATTGTGACATAGATTGCCATGGTCTAGTAGCCAATCTGCTAGGTGAAATAGCTCTACACCGTTTTATACTCGATCTTTGTTGCTGCGATGGCCTTCGATAGTTTCACTACTAGGGAAACCTTATACACAGAAATTTAGGAACAGCGCGGGTCAAAAAAGCGCGCTAGTGCTATATAGCAGTAGCGATTTAGGAAAAACCGCGCAACAGATACAAACTTAGCAGTAGCGCTTGTGGTCGAGAAAATGCTACTACTAATATTCCCATTGGCAGAATGGTAGGCTAAGCATAGCAGTAGCGGGCTTCTAAGAAACGTGCTACCGCTAGGGCATAATTAGCAGCGCGTTTCATGGGAAGAGCGCTACTACTAATGGATATAAAATAAGATGAAAAACAAATAGAAAAGTAAATGAAAATGAAAGAAATAGAAAAAGGAGAAAGGAAAAAATAAAATGTAAAGCAAAATAAACAAAAAGCAAAAAATCGGAGGAAGGCATAGTACCAGCGTTTGTTTGTAAGAGGCACTATAGCTAACGTAGCTGCAGCGCGTGTCCTAGACCCCCGCTATAGAAACAGAAAAGGAAATTAAAAAAGGAAGAAATTTACATAGCTATAGCAACAGCGCGTTTTGCAAAAACCGCTATAGCTATCTTAGCTATAGCGCGTTTTGCGAAACGCGCTACCGCTAAGTTTGACTTAACCGAAAAACCGTTTCCCCCCGGCCACCACTTCTCCCACAAATCCCTCAACCCACCCCGCACGCCGCTGTCTCCCCGATTCACCGTCGCCCCACTTCGCCGCTGACGTCGACGCCACCAGAGCCGTGCACCGTCGACGACACCGGAGCCGCCCCCAACACCACAGAGCCGCGCGGCCTCGTCAACGCCAACGGAGCCGCCGTCGACGCCACCTTCCTCGCCGTCACCGGAGACGCCCCTGCCTCCCTCGCCGTCACCGGAGACGCCCCTGCCTCCCTCCCCGTCACCGGAGACGCCCCTGCCTCCCTCGCCACCACTGCCTCCGTCGCCACCACCGGAGCCATCATCTGTAAGCCCCACCCCTCCTCTCTCTCTCATGCACAGGTTAGCCAATTTAATTAGGTTAATTATCTAGGTTAGGGCAAAAATTTAGTTAGGGCTTTGACAGAGAAGTAGTTAGGTTAACTAGTTTAATTAGGTTAATTATCTCGGTTAGTGCAAAAACTTAGTTAGGGATTTGACAGAGAACTAGTCAGGTTAACTAGTTTAATTAGGTTAATTATCCAGGTTAATTAGTGCAAAAATTTATTTTAGGCTTTGACAGAGAACTAGCCGCGTTAACTAGTTTAATTAGGGTTAATTATCTAGGTAAACTAGATTAACTAACTAGGTTAAATAGGTAGGTTAATTAGGTTCGTTGGATTAACAAGCTAGGTTAAGTAGATTGGCAAAGGTTTTTGATTTTTGAAAAGACCACTATTTTTCAAGGAAAAGAATTTAGGCAAATTTTATTTTTCAGTGAAGTGGTCATGTTATATCTTTTCATTGAAGTTGTTCGATTGTGCCCAAGTGGCTTTGTTGTTCCCGGGGAATGATGCTGAGTGGCCTATGTTTTGCCGGAATGTTGATTCATTTCTGTTCCGGCAAATTTCAGGTTCTCGATTTGTCCACTTTTTAGCAAAGGTCATGCCGAAATTTCCCGTGAATTTCGGCATGACTTGTGCTACAAACTAGGACATATTGAGTGCCCGGGATTTGCCGCACCAGGAAGGAGTCAACATTCCTGCAAAACAATAGTCCTTTTTTATGTCATTATTCATTTTATTAGGTCTAGAATTAATTGACTAGATTTAATCATAGGAAACATGGCTAGCAACGATGAAGGACAAGGTTCTGTTGATTGCGACGACGTCTACCTGGCGGCAGACGAATTTTTTAGCCTTACCGACGATCAACAGATGTTGTTGCTGGGCCCACCGGTGGCATCGGGGACTGAGACCGACACGCAGACCGGTGCTGAGACTGAGACCGGCGATGAGATTCAGACCGGTATCAAGACCGGCGCTGAGACCGGTGCTGCCACGGGGAGCGGAGCCGGTGTAGAACCGAAAGCAAAGAGGTAACGGGTTCGTAACAAACTCAGGACTACTAGACTGGTGGTCACGGAGGTGGACGACGGCAATTTTGAGCCAAAGGCGCCTGAGGAAGCGCGTGCGTGCTACGGCAATCAAATAGGCTGCATCATACGGACAACCGCCACCATCAATGATGAGAATCTAAAGAAGATAGAAAATATGAGGAGCTCCCTCCTAAAGAAGTTTCACTAGATATTCTTGTTGCCGGGCCGGAATGAGAAGGATTTTGAAGATCCAGACAAGGACCCGGCAATGAAGAAGATAATCAAACACGCCATGACCAAGTTTAGCAACGCGTTGGCCGCCTGGAAAAATCGAGTGAAAGCAAAGATCAATGACGGGGAACCCTACTCCGAGATTGTAAAGGAAAGTCCAACAATCACGGAAGAGTAGTTTCAAATATTCAAGGAGGCTTGCGAGGCCGAAGCTGCCAAAGAAAAGTCTAAGTACATGAAGGGGCTTCAAAAGAGGAACATTGGGACCCACCACCTCGGAAGCCGTGGTTACGGCGGAAAGAGGTCCAAATGGGCCAAGGAGGACGCGGAAGCCGCGAGTCTGGGCATCCCAGACCCCTTGGCGGATTTCACCGTCCCGCAGGAGCGTGACGTCCTGAGGGCCCGGCACTGTTGGGACCCAGTGAAGAAGGTTTACGAGACAACACCGGTCATTACGGAGTTCATGAGACTGCTGGTAATTTTAGTTTCTGATCAATTCGACTGCACACGTTAGTCATATTTGTAAACGATCCTTGTGCCTTTTGCAGAGAGAGCAGCACTAGATTGAGGCCGAAAGCGACTCGCCGTCTGAGGCATTGGGGAGGCCCAAGTGGGACACTCCATTCAACTGGGCGTTGAACATATTGAAACAACAACCGGTGGATACTCGACCGTCGTATGGACGCGTGCACGGTGTTGGAGACGGCGCCACGTGGAAGAAGTACTACCGTGAGACCACGGAGGAGAAAAAGGAAAGACGGAGGTTAACTGAAGAAAGCATCGACAAGAAGGTTGAGATTGCGGTTGAGAAGAAATCATCTCAGACAGTCGCAACAGCGGTAGCTGCCGCAAAACAGACGATTGCAGATATATCTACTTCCTTGGTGACGGGCATTTACACTTGGACAAGGCAAAATCCAGAAAAAAATGCAGAGGACTTTCCCCTTGCTGACTTCTTGGGAGCACCTGCTCCCGCACCGGCTCCTGCACCTGCTCCCGCATCGGCTCCCGCACCTGCTCCCACACCGGCTCCCACACCTGCTCCCGCATCGGCTCCCGCACCAGACGTGCTCGGTGGTGCCTCCTCTTTGGCTGAGCTCGACGCCCTCACGGTATCTGCCACACCGCCCCCTTCAATATAAATGTATAATCTCCCGTTTTCGTTACCTTTCGGATGTCTCACGTCGCAGACTTTTCTTTGCAGGCCGACGAAACCCCGTGCACCATATTGTACACCATCGGCGAACAAAAGGTGGACGTGGGGAAGGGAACGATAATGGAGCCGAAGGAACCATTGTTCCACAGCCGGTCGATCCCCCCGAACGTCTTCAAGGTTTCCGTGGCCAGTGTCAAACCGGGCCACGAGAATTTGCCTCCTCTAATACTAGTGGGGGATGACGACGAGACCCCGCGGCGGCTTGGTGATTGTTGCAATGGGTGGGTCCTGTTGTGGCCAAAGGGTCTGCTTCGTCTGGAGGCAGCCGGGAGCAGACCCACGAGCACGCAGCCTCAGCGAGGTATGAACATCAAAACCCCACCTACCCAATTAGCGTCGGGTGTCGGGTTGGGTGATAGCGGACGGGGTAAGCAGGTGGCTCCATTAGTCGCTGACGAAGTCGCCAGGGATGAGGATGAGGATGACGATGGCGCTGAACAGTATGTCTATACTGGCGCCTCCTCAGGGTTTGAGCATCATGAGTCGGTGCCTGAATTACCGTCTCAACGTATTATTGATGACCATCCGGTGGTAAAGAAGCCTAGGAAGAGAGCAAGGAAAGGCAAAAAAGCTGATTCTATGATCCAGTCGCCTCAGCAGCCTCGGCTTCAGGACCGTGTAGATATCCCCGATGCAGATAAATGGAATATCCCCGGTCGACCAATCCTACCTGAAACAGCGCTACGGGCCAGATTCGGCGATCTAAGGAGACTTCATGACGATGTGCTGCGGGTAGAGAAAGGCCTCATCGCCTCGAAAGATCCAGGATACCCACTCTACGTGGTTAACGTTCCGCGGCAAATGTCGTACGTCGACGGCTTCCCCGCGGATAAGTTCTTCCTCCGATTCGATTACATATTCGACATGTTTCACGTGAAGAAGCTGGATTTTACGTTTGTCCGCCTTTATGCCTTGCACATGAACTACATCATTGGGGTTGAGCAGATACGTTTTATCTGTGTCGCTCACCCGTACTACATGCATGAGGGCTTCTTGGGAGTCTGTGCACAGCATCGTGAATACGTGAGGGATTACATCGTTAGCTTCATTGTCGCCAATAAGGACAAGGAGGCGATTCTCGTGCCTTATCATCCCGTGTAAGTCATCCGCACTGCTATCCTTCCTTCGATTTCAATAATTCATTTGCACGGTGGAGGCTAATTAATTTGAGGTGTACTTATTTTGCGCAGCGGCGGGCGCGCCATCCTCATCATCCTCTACCCCGATTCTCCCACGCTCTTTACTTGGACTTGTCGAAGAACATTCACAAAAAGGATTACACCCACATCAAACATGTTCTCGACAGTGCTATGTTTTACTACCAAGCAAGGGGTGGAGAGGTTAGGGACAAGAAGAGAAGGGGCGGCAGGCCCGCCTTCAGCCATAAGACCGACTTCTGCTGCGTCCAGCAACCGAACGATTCTCTTAATGATGGATTCTATGTCCTACACCACATGCTGGAGTACAGCGGGATCACCAGAACCTTCACATGGCACCTAGATCTGGCGATGCCCATATTCTGCAATGGGCAAAGGACATAGGAGATATCGAGGATCATCGACTTCGAGCTGAGTTCTATAAGATCCAGTGCGAACTTGCCCAAATCATCATGAATGAGGTCGTCGGAAAAACAAGGATGTTCCATGCAGAAGGACAAATGTCGCGGGAAGACGTCCAAACATGGATAGCCTCTCAGCGTCTCGACATGAAGCCTTTCAGTAAGCTCGATGACTATCCCCCTGACATGGATGGATGGCACGACATGATAGAGTGATTGTCGATATATGACAATGTGTCCGTTTAGTCGATACTTTCTTTTATGACAAAACTTTGAGTTATGCACGGTGAAACTTTATTTGTGATGTAATTAAACCGTCCTCCTCCTCGACTAGCGAAAATCACTCTAGTTAGGTCATTTTGGGTATGATGAACTTTGTTATTTATGCTTATGATATGTTGTTTCTATTTTTGCCAAGTCTGTCTCTTTCTGTTGCTCAACTATATATGTTGCATATCATCGACTCATGTGACGATGCAGGTGCATAGTTCATAGATGGCAAAGAAGTGCTACGCCAGGAGTATATATACGACAAGTGGCCGGAGTGTCAGGCCCAGGTGTACTGGTTTTCGGTTTCCGAGCGACACGCAGTACTTAGTTTAGGTTCACGCTAATGCGAGAGAGGGATACGAACTCATGTACTCAAAGTGATAGCTATTCTCGCGTATATCATTGTTTAGATGGATGACGATGTATTTGCAAGTAATCGAGACTTGTATCGCTATTTTCGGGATTGATGACGAGAGACCACTTTGTGTTGGATGATGATTATGATGATGACATGATTTGATGAGACTAATTGTATGTATATGCTATGATTACATTTGTATGTGGATGATATGCTAAAGATTATTGTATAAAGCCTATTCAAAACAAAACAAATAAAAAACAAATATGCAGGAAAAAAACTAATAAAACTAGTAGTAGCAAGGGGGGAAATGTAGCAGTAGCGCCGACTTACCTGTAGCGCTTCCTGCTAAAAAGCGCTGCAGATAATATCAATAGCGCCCTTTCACAAAGAGCGCTACAGCTATTGATCAGTAGCAGTAGCGTGGGTCAACAGGCGCTACTGCTATAAGTTAGCTGTAGCGCCTTATTAGTAGCGCCGGTACCCGCGCTACTGAGAGGGCTAAAACCCGCGCTGCTGCTAGGCTTTTCCCTAGTAATGTTTGATGGCTGTGTGCTCGGCCTCATTGACTGCTGAAACAGCCTGCCATAATTTAGCACTCAAATCTGTTTGCTGAATTAGCTTTACCTATATTTCATTACTTAGATCTGCTCGTCAAAATATCTTGCCATAGCTTTAGACATCGACCTAGGTATTTTTTTTCTGGACTTCATAAAAACGCATATATGTTTTTCCTGTAATATCTAGTAGAAGAACTAATTTGTATGTCTAGCAGATGGACAGGACTTGGATAACTTCTGCTCGAAGATTCTCCGCTGCATATGTCGAGGGGGTTGAAAACTTCATGAACTTTATCAGAGCTGAGTACGGTGGTCCAAAATCAGATGTGCTCTACCCGTGTAGCAGTTGTATGAATTCAGTTACAAGACCCCAGTCAACAGTGCAAAATCATCTACACTTGTATGGGATGTCGGTCACATATACTAGGTGGGTTCATCATGGTGAAGCTGTGGACACCAATGTTATTGACTACGTGGAAGCAGCAGATCACCATCTTGATCTGCCTGATCCTCAGGTGGAAGAGGAGGAGGAGGAGGTGGTGGTGGAGGAGCCAGTGAGTTTGACCAACATTGAAACAATGCTACGAAATGCTCATGCATTCCGTGAACTTTCACCCGTAGAAGAAAAACAGTGGGCCCGCATGTTGGAACAATGCAACGTTGCTGTCACCCCAGGAAATAAGCTATCAGCATTCTCAGCTATGGTCACCTTTCTTCAGGTGAAGACATCTGAGCGGATGACCAACAAATCATTCGATGCGATGTTGGCTGCTTTCTGCAAATCTTTCCCAGATGCGTCTGAGCTGCCACACACCTACAGCAAAATGAAGAATTTCCTTCGTGCAGTTGGAATTGGATATGATATGATCCATGTTTGTAAGAATAATTGTGTTCTGTTCCGGAAGGATTATGCCAACTTAAGTGAATGCCCGAAATGCAAATCATCAAGATGGAAAGATGGCGATGCTGTGAAGAGGGTTCCTCATAATGTTCTGAGACATTTTCCAATTACACCAAGATTGCAGAGGTTGTTTCATGATGCTGAAACAAGGGAGGATGTGCTGTGGCATTCTAGGAACCAGGAGTACAGAGATCAGAATGTAATGAGCCATCCATCATATGGTAGTGAGTGGAAAAACTTCAATGATAAACACAAAGAGTTTGCTGCTAACCCGAGAAACATTAGACTTGGCTTAGCTTCAGATGGATTTAACCCATTTGGCCACCAGAGCGCCACATATAGCATGTGGCCAGTGCTTGTTATCCCTTACAACATGCCTCCAAATGTCTGCACCAAAGAATCAAACTACATGATGGCCTTGCTCATCCCAGGTCCAAAAAGTCCTGGAAAGGATTTTGATTTGTTCATGGAGCCTCTTGTGGAGGAACTTCAACAGCTATGGAAGGGTGTTCTCACTCGAGACCTATATAGCAGCCCACCAGCTGATTTCTTTCTGCGTGCTATTGTAATTTGGTGCATCCATGATTATTTGGCTTTGGGCACTATGTCAGGGCGAATGACACATGGTTACAATGCATGTGTTTGCTGTGACAGGAATCCGCTGTCATATGCAATACTTAGCAAGATCTGTTACATTGGACACCGTCGTTTCCTTGCCAAGGACAAGGCGCATCCTAGAAAATACCGAAGACACGTGTTCAATGCAAAGCATGAAAACCGTGATGCGCCAAAGAGGCTCACCGCCGATGAGTTGCAAGTGGAATTAGAGAAGGTCAGGCATATTACACCAGGAAACCATCCTGGTAATGGTAGCGGGAAAAGGAAGCGTGGCACGGTAGAAGAGAGATTATTGTTTACCCATAGGTCCACTTTGTGGGACTTGGAGTATTGGAAAGATTTGGATCTGCGGCATAATCTTGATGTGATGCACATCGAGAAAAATATATGTGACAGCATTACCGGCACACTTCTTAACATTGAAGGCAAGACGGAAGATACCTTAAAATCTAGGATTGATTTGACACACCTGGGTATCAGAAAGGATTTGCAGGTGCAAGATGAAGGTAAACCACGGGATATGGCACCAGTTGTGTACGTCTTGGACAAGGTAAAAAGAAAAGAATTCTATGAGGTCCTGTCATGTGTGAGATTCCCACATGAATTTGCATCCAACCCTGAAAGGAGAGTCAGTGCAGATGGAAACAAGGTACAAGGGTTGAAAACTCATGACTGCCACGTCCTACTTCAAAGGGTTTTACCTGTTATCCTTAGAGGATTGGGCCGCCCTGACTTATACAGAGCAGTTGCAGAGTTGGGACAATTCTTCAGGGAACTCTGCAGTAGAAATATCAGGATAGATGCTTTGGAGTGTCTTAGAGACAAGATACCAACTATCATATGCGACCTTGAGAAGATATATCCTCCAGCCTTCTTTGATGTGATGGTGCATTTGGCTGTTCATCTACCTGATGAGGCACTACTTAGAGGTCCAGTACAGTATGGCTGGATGTACCCTATTGAAAGGCGGCTAGGCACTTTCAAGGGCTATGTTAGGAACAGAGCTAGACCCGAGGGTTCCGTTGCAGAGGCCTACATTGCTACAAAAGCGTTGACATTTTGCTCAAAATACATTGAAACAGCTGATTAGCTTAGCAAAGAGGTGGGTGAAGACAATCCCGGGCTCAATGTTTTCGATTATTCTGTTCGAGTTACAGGGAAGAGTCGACAAGAGGACAAACCTAAAGATTTGGACAAAATGGTTTGGTATGTGTTGAATAACTGTCCTGAGATACTACCTTATATCAAGTAAGTGCAGTACTGCAGCTTATACAGCATAATCTACTAAACTTGCAGCACATTCTTATATATCTAGATGTTTGACGCGATCACTATGTTGTGTAGTATCTACAAAGAGGAGTTACTGCCGCAAAATCCAAGAAACATTGACAAACTGGTTATGGCAGGATTTGCGAAATGGTTCAAGAACCATGTAAGCTTTTGAAGTGCACTGTCAGTTTTTTTAATATATTGAGTACATAAGATGATCAGCTTGTCTATTTTCTAACCATAGGTTAAGAAGATGTGGGAGGATTGGCAGGCAGTTGATGATGCCCTTTACTCACTAGCAATGGTTCCTGATACTCGAGTAAGACATTATGAATCTTGCGTTGTTGGAGATTTGCGCTACAACACCCTTGCATGAGACGAAGGCAGGAAGACACAAAACAGTGCCATCATGAGCACGGATACGTATGACAAAGAGACAACTGAAATGTATGCTAACATAACAGACATTGTTCAGTTGCAGTATATCTCCAGTTTTGAGGATCATCGGTGTGTGGTTCTGTTGTGCTGTCGTTGGTATAACCTATTTTCTAGGATCGCAAAACCCAGAGCTGATGATTATTTCAAATCCATCAATGTCAAGACGGCGTACCAGACCAACGAGCCTTTTATTTTGGCAAATCAAGCAACACAAATATTTTTCTTGGAAGACACATTTGCATGTAGCGATGACTGGAGAGTATTGCAAAGGTTTGAGCAGAGGAATTCGTTTAATGAAGTTACACAACCAGATGATGCTTACACTGCTCCTGATGTAAAAGATAACACAGATGTTCCTAATATCTTTGAGAACCATCACATCAATGACGCCGGCGAAAAGATTGCCCTTCGTGCTATGGACATACAAGAGTTGATCAAGAAGAAGCCAACGTTCGAGGACGTTGAGGACGAAGAAGAAGATGACACCATGGGGAATTATGATTCAGACTGATACACATGGCGAAGATGTTGACACTGCTGCTGCGGATGATGATTACATTGCTTTTGTCGTATTTGCCTGTCAGAAGACGTTTCTTATCTAGTATGTGAAATTGTGTTTGCTATGACAACTGAAACCTGATGAGCATGTTGTTTAGTATTTTGCTGTAAGAACATCACTTGTTATGTATGCTGATTTGTGTTTGGTGATTGTATGAAAACTAAAACATGATGACATTGTTGTTTAGTTGTACTCATATTTGGCTGTGAAACTTGAATTTGATGACATAGTTTGCTGTTGGACTGCAATTTGCTCGACGTCTTCGAATGAGAACAAAGCTGACCCGATAGGGCCTCTTCTATCTATTTATTTATATGAGCAAAAGGGGATACCCCCTGATTTCCGTTAAAAGAAATCATTAGATGTTCACAATACTACACCCAGCCTGCTACACAGGTTTCAATCATTACTAGTTTCAGCAAAGTGCTCATGTCGTAGCCACTGAATACATCACGAGTGCTACATACAATGCAAATAAAGAGACAATCATCCTACAGAGCACATCGATTTTGCCCATTATCTTCACAAGCTCTTTCATCTCCTCATTGTTGTCAAGGTCGTTCAGCTGCTGTTGCTTGGCCATGATCAGAGGAACTGCATATTTAACCTTCTGCTCTGCATCTTCCTCTTCTATCGTTCCTTTAGTTACTTGTCCAACAACCCAACCTGCTGGTATTGGGATTCCTCGGCTAACCAAATAATCAGTGTAGTTGCACTCCCCCACATCAGCAACTTCCCAGAAATAAAAATCACACGAGTCTTCCCTTTTCTGCACGAATCAAATTGGAAGATCATCAACCAAACTATTAAAAAATCAGCAACTGAAAGCAACAGAACAACACTTAAACATATTATTACCCCATGATTCGGGCATTTGTAGAAGACTCGGCCAAGGTTCCGGATTGTGGTTGAGACGCGATGGATGACTCTGTGTGATTTGCAGCAGTGGCACCACACTAACGGCAGCGGGTTGCGATAAGCAATCGGCTGCGGTGCGCGTGCCGGTGGGGGTGTGATGAGACCCACAGGCGATGGTACGGGTGGCGACTTGGTGCATATCTGGTTGTTGCCTGCTGAAGAGCAGGTGGACGAGCAGCCAGTGGACATGGTTGCTGTGGCCAGAGCTTCTGATGCTAGGCAGAGTAAGTAGAGAAGAGGACAAGCGAACGTTTATGTCAGTTTCATTACTTGCAGCATAGCACCATATATAGTCATAGTCTAGGTTTGGATTCGAACCAGCTACAGGAGCATGTCTTTCTTTTTTCTAAAGCTCGGCAACGTCTCTTTACTGGTACACTAGCTTGTTCTGTACGCCTTCCCAAGTCTTTGATTTTCTTTCCCTTTTTTTGCGAGGAAGGAAGGAGGACAAAATTGAGAGTTCCTCGGACTTGAACCCAAGACCTCTCGGTTGAAAACCAAGGGTGCTAGTCACTTATGTGGCCAACGTTCCCTGTGAGGAGGACGACAGACGAACACATTTTCCTCACTGTTTTCTTCCTATATATAAAAAAGTATTCTACTTGGTGTCTGCTTAGTCAAAAAACGATTGTGCCAACCTTGACCGTTCGATTGACATTCAACGATGTGGCGTTTCTTTAGTCTCTTCTTCCTCGAGCCTCCAAAGCCAAACCAGCCCCGGCAGACCGCCTGCTCCCGCCTCCCACGGCTGGCTGTGATCTTCCCCGGCTCCTGTTCGTTCCCGTCTGAGGCCTCACCATCGTCCTCCGCCTTGGTTCGCTCGCTGCGGCACCGCCCTCCGGTGTTGTCAACATGGTCAACAACCGAGAGGAAAAAGGAGATGACTGTACATGGTGTGGATGACAGTAGGGACTCAGCAGCGCGCGCAGTAATTTTGTTTTTTTGGGATGGAGAAGGGTATCAACTGCGTTGTGCGGGACCCGTGGCCCGTCTAGCCCAGGCTTTTATTTCATATGTTTAGCACATGGCCAGCCCAGTTTGTTTTGTTCCTTTCTGAAAAATGGCTAGCCAGCTATTTTGTTTTTTGCAGAATAACCAACATAGGCCTACTTGCTTTTCTACGCCCTGCTAGGCCGGAAATCTTTCAAGACGAGGAGGGATGCATTTTGCCCAGAAAATGGGCTATAAGTAATAAGAAATGGGCTATAAGTAATAAGAAATGGGCTATAAGTAATAAGAAATGGGCTATAAGTAATAATAAATGGGCTGTAAAATGAAAAAAATACAGCAAACAGGCAATTAGTTCCCAAATACTGTTTTCTTTCGGATTTTGATATTTTAAATTTCATTGTTTTTGTGCGGGTAAAATTTCATTGAATTTAAATTAAGGTATATTTAGATTTAAAATTAATTTGAATCTGGCTAGAAATTTCGGGCTGTATGCTGTTTGGGACAGATTTGGAGGCTGACTTGTGGGTCTACTAGGTTGACGTGTACTTTGGATTTGTCAACTTAGTCCACAAACGATTCTAGCAGCAGTGACCATTGGATGTTAATCCAACGACCGTGCTGCTTCTTCAGTATCTGATCTTCTTGCTCCAGCCGCCCAAACCAGCTCCGGTGGGACTGCCTGCTCCCGCCTCCCATGGCCGGCTGTGCTGCCGCACAGGCTGCACCGCCCCACCCTACTTCATTGCTGGCCAGGCCATTCCTCTACTCACCCACACCTCCTGTTATTTTCCGGCGACGGCAACCGGACCAGTAAACCCTCGTACTCCCCACCGCATGGGCAACCATTGCCGAGTCTTCCCTGGCTCCATGTCCTTCCCTTCCTAGGCCTTGTCGTCGTCCACCGCCATGGTGCTCTCGGCGTAGCCTGGTCAATGTGGTCAATGAATGACATCCATCGGCCGTGGACTGTATGCGCAAAATAATGATTCCTCCACCTGACAGCTGGGACCCACCGGAAGGGCCTCTGTATTTCGCGAAAAAAACGTTCCCCCTGCTGACATGTCGGACCCACCAGCTATATCTTCGCACGCAAGGAAGTGCCTCCTTATTACAAACAAAAAATGAATACCCACCCTGCTAGATGGGACCCACCATAGTGGGAGGATGACTTGTGGGCCAACTAAATTGACGAGGACGGAGGGCTTTGTCAACTTAGTCATTATGAACGATTCTAGCTCCAGTGACCGTACGATGTCCATCCCACGGCCATAGTGCTTGTTCAACCTCTGGTCTTCTTGCTCCAGCCGCCCAAAGCAGTGCCGGTCGTGTCGCATGCTCCTGCCTCTCGTGGCTGGCTGTGATGCCGCGAAGGCTTCACTGCCCCCTACTACTCCCACCACTGGCCCTGGGTATCCCTCTACTCACCCACACCCCCTGTTATTCTGTAGCGATGGCAGCCTCACGCCGCAGCCGAAGCAGTGAAGCCTCGTACTCCTCTTCGCACGGGCTACCACTGCTGCGTCTTCCCCGGCTCCACGTCGTCCCCTTCCTAGGCCTCGCCATCGTCCAGACCACCGCCCTGGTGCTCTCGGCACGGCGTGGTCAACATGGTGAATGACCGACTTCCATCAGAAGAGTACTGTTCGTGGAGAGGCTGACAGCTGGGTCCAGGCGGCCGCAAGGAAGTGCTTCCTTATTATGTGGAAAATAATTATTCCTGCACCTGACAGTAGGGACCCATCGGACGGGCCACCTTATTTCACGAAAAAAATGTTTCCCCCCTGACTGCTGGGACCCACCGGACGGGCTAGCGTATTTCGTGAAAAAAACATTCCCCGCGCTGTCAGCTCGGACCCACCGGAAGTGCCTCCTTATTACGCACAAAAAAATGAATACTCCCCTTGCTAGCTGGGACCCACCATGGTGGGAGGCTGACTTGTGGGCCAACTAAGTTTACTGGGATGGGGGCCTTTGTCAACTTTAGTCAATATGAATGATTCTAGCTCTAGTGACTGTATGATGTCCATCCAATGGCCGTAGTGCTTCTTCAACCTCTGGTCTTCTTTCTCCAGCCGCCCAAAGCAGTGCCGGTCGTGCCGCATGCTCCTGCCTCCTGTGGCCGGCTATGCTGCCGCGGAGGCCTCACCGCCCCCTACTATTCCCACCGCTGCCCAGGCCCTGTGGCGACGGCAGCCTCACGCTGTAGCCAAACCAGTGAACCCTCGTACACCTCTCCGCGCGGGCTTCCACTGCCGTGTCTTCCCCGGCTCCCTGTTGTCCCCTTCCTAGGCCTCGCCGTCGTCCACCGCCCTGGTGCTCTCAGTGCGGCGTGGTCAACGTGGTCAAGGAACGACTTCCATCGGACATGGACTATACGTGGAGAGGCTGATAGCTGGGTCCACGGCCGCAGCAAGGAATTGCCTCCTTATTACGCGGAAAATAATGATTCCTCCACCTGACAGCTGGGACCCACCGGACGGGCCACTATATTTCGCAAAGAAACGTTTCTCCCTGACTGCTGGGACCCACCTGCTACATCTTCTCATGCAAGGAAGTGCATCCGGGCAAAAAACAAAACGATTCGCCCCCCTGACCGTTAGGACCCACCAGCGACACCTTTGCATGCAAGGAAGTGCGTCCGGGCAAAAAAAATGATTTGCCCCCCTGACTGTTGGGACCCACCAGCTACATCTTCGCACGCAAGGAAGTGCGTCCGGGCAAAAGAAAACAATTTGCCCCCTGACTGCTGGGACCCACCAGCTACATCTTCGCAGGCAAGGAAGTGCCTGACAGTCGGGACCCACCTGGTCGAAGCGTACGTAGCGTTGTCATTCTGGTCGCGAACGTGTACATACATACTGGTCGATGTAGAGGCGCGCATGTGTCGTAGATGTAGAGGCGTGCACGTGTCATAGTAGAGGTGCACACGTAGCATGTACACGTACGTACAGCGGCGAGGGTGCAAGAAAGAAAATACGGCCACGTACATACATACGGGCAGGGTCTCGAACGCCTACTCGTGCATACGTACATGGCTGGGTCGGAATGGAGAAACAGTGTCGTCATCGTGTTCATGGGCAGCCAACCGGCTGGGTCGGAACGGAATGCGTGGTCGTGTTCATCGGGAGGGCTTGGACGGAACAGGCGATGGAAACGAGGCCTGGCGTACCGCACAACGGAGGAAACGGACCTCCTTCGTTCGGAACGGGGTCCTGTTGATCGGGAGGGGTGTGGCGTACCGCAAAACGGAGGAAACAGACCTCCTACGGTTGAAACGGGGGTCCTGTTGATCGGGAGGGGTGTGGCGTACCACAAAATGGACGAAACAGACCTCCTATGGTCGAAACGGGGGGTCCTGTTGATCGGGAGGGGTGTGGCGTACCGCAAAACGAACGAAACGGACTTGTGTTGGAGTGCTACGGTCGAAATGGGGGTCCTGTTCATCGGGAGGGGTGTGGCGTACCACAAAATGGGACTCCACGAGATACTGTTCATCTCCACCGTCGACCTCCTCCAGCCTCCACGGGCTACCGTCGACCTCCTCCAGCCTCCACGGGCTCCTGTTCATCCAGCCTCCATCGCGCGCTACTCCACCGGCTACTGTTCGACCACCCCACCACGGGCACCCCTCCACCGTCTACTGTTCAACCACCCCTCCACGGGCACCCCTCCACCGTCTACTGTTCATCCAGCCCTCCACACCATGGGGTCCTGTTCAACCACCCCTCCACGGCCACCCCTCCACTGTTCATCCAGCCCTCCACACCACAGGGTCCTGTTCAACCAGAGGCAACGTCACCAGTCACTGTTCATCCACCCCCCCCCCCGCGCAACTCTCACTGTTCATCCAATCGATCATCTTCAGTTAGCAGCAGTAGCGAAGGAATCGCTCCATCGGGTTCAGTTAACAGCCATCGATTGATCGCTCGGGTTCAGTAACGCGTAGCCTGCAGTGCAATCGCTCGGGTTCAGTTAGAGCCCAAAGCCTTGCTCGGGTTTAGTTAGAGCCAACGCCTCGCACACACGCGCGTACGTACGAGAGAAACGCGCATCGCTCGGCCCCCGACCTCCCACCGTAACCGGCAACTCCCCAAAATTTTCCTCCCCCTCGCTTCTACCATGGTTTTTTCCGTCATGGACGGCCCAAAGAATGTCATGCAGCTGCGTCTCCGGCCCGCCCAGGATGAAAAACCCATTCTCTGTCATGATTTTTTGTCATAGAAGTAGGAGCCCACCACATCTATGATGATACCGGGTTTTGTCACAATTATCGTCATAGAAGTGTCATATGTATGACAGAAAAAAAATTCGTTCGGCCCAAAATGTCACGGATGTTTCTTTTTTTGTAGTGAGAATAACACCTTAAGACACAAATCAACCAAAACCCTAATGTCACCTAGATACTCCATTGTCACCTCAAGTATCCGTGGGCATGATTATATGATATGCATCACACAATCTCAGATTCATCCAACCAACAAAGTACTTCAAAGAGTGCCCCAAAGTTTCTACCGGAGAGGCAAGAAAACGTGTGCCAACCCCTATGCATAGGTTCATGGGTGGAACCCGCAAGTTGGTCACCAAAACATACATCAAGTGGCATGTGATATCCCATTGTCACCATAGATAAACATGGCAAGACATACATCAAGTGTTCTCATCATAAAGACTCAATCCAATAAGATAACTTCAAGAGGGAAACTCAATTCATCACAAGAGAGTAGAGGGGGAGAAACATCATAAGATCCAACTATAATAGCAAAGATCGCGATACATCAAGATCGTGCCATAGAGAGAACACTAGAGAGAGAGATCAAACACATAGCTAGTGGTACATACCCTCAGCCCCGAGGGTGAACTACTCCCTCCTCATCATGGATAGCTCCCAGATGATGAAGATGGCCACCGGTGATGGATTGCCCCTCCGACAGGGTGCCGGAACGGGCTCCCGAGAGGTTTTTGGTGGCTACAGAGGCTTGCGGCGGCGGAACTCCCGATCTATCTTGATATTCGATGGTTTTAGGGTACGTAGGCATATATAGGCGAAAGAAGTCGGTCGGGAGGTGCTCGAGGGGCCCACGAGACAGGGGGCCGCGCCCTGTAGGGGGGGGGGCTCCTATCTCGTGGCCTCCTCGAGGATCTTCTGACGTGGACTCCAAGTCTCCAGGATCATATTCTTCAAAAAATCACGCTGCCGAAGGTTTCATTCCGTTTGGACTCCGTTTGGTATTCCTTTTCTTTGAAATACTGAAATAGGCAAAAAAAACAACAATATGGGTTGGGCCTCCGGTTAGTAGTTTAGTCCCAAAAATGATATAAATGTGTAAAATAAAGCCCATAAACATCCAAAAGGGGTAATATAATAGCATGGAACAATCAAAAATTATAGATACGTTGGAGACGTATCAGAGGCTCTTTGCTATTTGGTTGCAGGGTTGTTTGAGATAGACCATCTTCATCCTACGCCTCCCACGGATTGATAAACCTTAGGTCATCCACTTGAGGGAAATTTGCTACTATCCTACAAACCTCTGCACTTGGAGGCCCAACAACGTCTACAAGAAGAAGGTTGCGTAGTAGACATCAAGCATTCATATAGAGTCATATTTTGTTCTAAGTATCGAGTTGTAATTCTTGAGTTGTAAGTAAATATAAGTGTGATGATCTTCATTATTAGAGCATTGTCCCAATGAGGAAAGGATGATGGAGACTATGATTTCCCCACAAGTCGGGATGAGACCCCGGATGAAAAATAAAAAATAAATAAAAAGAGGCCAAAAAAACAGAGCCCAAAGAAAACAAAAAATGAGAGAAAAAGAGAGAAGGGGCGATGCTACTATCCTTTTACCACACTTGTGCTTCAAAGTAGCACCATGATCTTCATGATAGAGAATCACCTATGTTGTCACTTTCATATACTAGTGGGAATTTTTCATTATAGAACTTGGCTTGTATATTCCAATGATGGGATTCCTCAAATGCCATATGTCTTCATGAGCAAGCAAGTTGGATGCACACCCACTTAGTTTCTTTTTTTGAGCTTTCATAAACTTATAGCTCTCGTGCATTCGTTGCATGGCAAAATCTACTCACTCACATTGATATGTATTGATGGGCATCTCCATAGCCCGTTAATATGCCTAGTTGATGTGAGATTATCTCCCTCTTTTTGTCTTCTCCACAACCACCATATTCTATTCCACCCATGGTGCTATATCCATGGCTCACGCTTATGTATTGCGTGAAAGTTGAAAAGGTTTGAGAACATCAAAAGTATGAAACAATTGCTTGGCTTGTCATCGGGGTTGTGCATGATTTGAATATTTTGTGTGATGAAGATGGAGCATAGCCAGACTATATGATTTTGTAGGGATAACTTTCTTTGGCCATGTTATTTTGAGAAGACATGATTGCTTTATTAGTATGCTTGAAGTATTATCGTTTTTATGTCAATACTAAACTTTTGTTTTGAATATTATAGATCTGAATATTCTTGCCATGATAAAGAAAATTACTTGGATAAATATGTTAGGTAGCATTCCACATCAAAAATTATGTTTTAATCATTTACCTACTTGAGGACGAGCATGAATTAAGCTTGGGGATGATTGATACGTCTCCAACATATCTATAATTTTTTATTGTTCCATGCTATTATATTATCCATCTTGGATGTTTTATATGCATTTACATGCTATTTTCTATGAGTTTTGGGACTAACCTATGAACCTAGAGCCTAGTGCCAGTTTTTGTTTTCCCTTGTTTTTGAGTTTCACAAAAAAGGAATATCAAACGAAGTCCAAATGAGCTGAAAATTTATGGTGATTATTTTTGGACCAGAAGAAGCCCACGGAGCATCGGAGTTGGGCCAGAAGAGTCCCAAGCCAACCACAAGACAGGAGGGCGTGCCCAACCCCCTGGGTGCGCCCCCTATCTTGTGGTTGACTCGGAGACCCCACCTGACTTGTTCCCGACGCCAAAACCTCTTATATATTCCCAAGCTTCCAGAACAGAACCTTGATCGGGAGTTCCGCCACCGCAAGCCTCAGTAGCCACCAAAAACCAATTGGGACCCTGTTCCGGCACCCTGCCGGAGGGGGAATCATCACCGGTGGCCATCTTCATCATCTCGGTGCTCTCCATAGTGAGGAGGGAGTAGTTCACCCTCGGGGCTGAGGGTATGCGTCGCAGGAAACCAAGGCCACCTATGGGGCCAGGGCGGACCTTTGCTGGTCCGGCAGGGGGGAGTCATGTTGCACAAAGAGCAGACCAACATAGGGCAGCACGACAAAGATCACACGAGTAGTTTTACCAAGGTTCGGGCCTCCGTGAGGTATAAAACCCTACTCCTACTTTGGTGGATTGATGGTGGAAAGGTGGTGGTGGTGCGTAGCACACTTTCCCAGCAAGGGTTGCCTCAGGGCAGCAACGGCTACGTGCGTACGAGGGTGCGAGTGCTCTAACTTTCCAACACCTCGAACTGTTGCCATGGGCCTCCGTTTATAGGTTAAGGGGTCACCACAGTGGCAAATTAGTAATTAGACACTAATATGATAGCAAATAGTGCTATCATACCTAACTCTGTGGGCTGACAGTGCGCATTTAATGCACCACTTAGCGTCATGTCATTGGTTGCCCGGCAAGGCTCCGGGCCATCTTGCCAGCTCCACGCCTGCTCGTCCGACACGTCATAGGAAGGGTGTCATCTGTGGGTTTCTTTGGTAGGAAGTGGTCGTCATGTGGTCAATGATTGCCACTTAATCACTCCACGGCTTGACACCACACTGATCGACGACGTGGGTCATAGTGAAGTAGTTGGTGAGGTGATTCAGCCTCCGTGAGTCCCAGCAGGCCCTGCCGGGACGCCTTGGTCATCTTCTTCTGGGGGGTGGCCTTGCCCTTTGCCAGGCTTGCCTGCTCGGCAAGGGAGGCTTCATCCTTGATGATATCTAGCTTCTCTGACTTGGCCTTGGTCCTTTCTGATCTGTATGTTGATGCTTTGAATCTCTTGGTCTCTTGTTCATCTTGGTCTGAAGCTTCAATCTTGACCTTGTGCCAGTGCATAGTCAGGGCGACAGGCCCAGGCTCTGTTGCACTGACAGAAGCCCCCGGTCCTGTCCCGAACGCGCTGTCGAGCGTTCGGGGTAGGGCCTAACAAGTCACAGACAGTGCTATTGAAGAGGCTGGTCTCTTGAGATCTTCTTTGCTTCTTCACTAGTCTTGATTTTGGGCTAGTTTCCGGTTTCTCCGTGCGTCGTGCGCCACATTACGAAAAAAGCTCGGATCGTGGCCTGCATGGCGCTAGTACCCCCATCATCACGGGGCGGGAACGGCCATCCCACTTGCTCCTGTGCTTCTGGCTCATCCGCCACGCGTCCCCCATGCCCTAGGAAGGGTAGGTGATGGATGTGGAGGGAATGAGTGTTAGTGCCACGACGGGAAATTAGGCATCGCTAGTTGGAACAGCGGGTCAGTCCTGATTCCCGGCGTCTCTGGATTGGGAGGGGAGGTCGTATTAGATGAGCGGGGCGGCCGCCCCAGGGGTGAGGGGCCGGCCCCTGGCCTCGCCCTCGTATAAAAGGGGGCATGAACGGTGTTCTTCCATATACACCTCTTCCTCCTTCTTTCTTCATAGCCTTCCCTCGCTTGTCATGGTGAGGGGGTGAGGGCACGCCATGTTGGAAATATGCCCTAGAGGCAATAATAAAATGGTTATTATTATATTTCCTTGTTCATGATAATTGTCTATTGTTCATGCTATAATTGTATTAACCGGAAACCGTAATACATGTGTGAATACATAGACCACAACATGTACGTAGTGAGCCTCTAGTTGACTAGCTCGTTGATCAATAGATGGTCATGGTTTCCTGACCATGGACATTAGATGTCATTTATAATGGGATCACATCATTAGGAGAATGATGTGATGGACAAGACCCAATCCTAAGCGTAGCACAAGATCGTGTATTTCATTTGCTAAAGCTTTTCTAATGTCAAGTATCATTTTCTTAGACCATGAGATTGTGTAACTCCCGGATAGCGTAGGAATGCTTTGGGTATACCAAACATCACAACGTAACTGGGTGGCTATAAAGGTACACTACATGCATCTCTGAAAGTGTCTGTTGGGTTGACATGAATCGAGACTGGGATTTGTCACTCCGTATGACGGAGAGGTATCTCTGGGCCCACTCGGTAATGCATCATCATAATGAGCTCAATGTGACTAAGTAGTTAGCCATGGGATCATGCATTATAGAATGAGTAAAGTGACTTGCCGGTAACGAGATTGAACGAGGTATTGGGATACCGACGATCGAATCTCGGGCAAGTAACATACCGATTGACAAAGGGAATTGTATATGCGATTGCTTGAATCCCCGACATCATCGTTCATCCAATGAGATCATCGCGGAACATGTGGGAGCCAACATGGGTATCCAGATCCCGCTGTTGATTATTGGCCGGAGAGCTGTATCGGTCATGTCTGCATGATTCCCGAACCCGTAGGGTCTACACACTGAACAAGGGAGGGAACCAGCCCCCTAGTGGGCTGGTGCGCCCCCTAGGGCCCAAGGCGCCTAGGGTTGAAAACCCTAGGGGGTGGGGGCGCCTCCCACCAACTTGGGGGGCAAGCTCCCCCCTTCGCCGCTGCCCCCCCTAGATGAAATCTAAGGGGGCCGGCCCCCTCTCCCTTCCCCTATAAATAGTGGGGGGTGGGAGGGCTTCCATACCCTTCCCCTAGTGCATCCCTCCCCCTCTCCAACTCCATCTCTTCCTCCGTAGTGCTTGACGAAGCCCTGTCGGAGAACTACAAGCTCCTCCACCACGCCGTCGTGCTGCCGGAGCTCTCCCTCAACTTCTCCTCTCCCCTTGCTGGATCAAGAAGGAGGAGACGTCCCCGGGGTGTACGTGTGTTGAACGCGGAGGCGCCGTCCATTCGGCGTTAGATCAGATCTTCCACGATTTGAATCACCGTCAGTACGACTCCCTCATCCGCGTTCTAGTGACGCTTCTGCTTAGCAATCTTCATAGATTGATCTTCGTGATGCGTAGAAAATTTCGAATTTCTACTACATTCCCCAATAGTGGCATCCTGATCTAGGACTATTGCGTAGATTCTATGCACGAGTAGAACACAAGTAATTGTGGGCGTTGGTTTGTTCAATTTGCTTACCGTTACTAGTCCTATCTTGTTTCGGCGGTATTGTGGGATGAAGCGGCCCGGACCGATCTTACACGTACGCTTACGTGAGATAGGTTCCACCGACTGACATGCACTTGTTGCATAAAGGTGGCTAGCGGGTGCCAGTCTCTCCCACTTTAGTCGGATTGGATTCGATGGAAAGGGACCTTATGAAGGGTAAATAGCAATTGGCATATCACCATTGTGGCTTTTGCATAGATAAGAAACATTCTTGCTAGAAACCCGTAGCAGCCACGTAAAACATGCAACAACAATTAGAGGATGTCTAACTTGTTTTTGCAGGGTATGCTATGTGATGTGATATGGCAAAAGAATGTGATGAATGATATGTGATGTATGAGATTGATCATGTTCTTGTAATAGGAATCACGACTTGCATGTCGATGAGTATGAAAACCGGCAGGAGCCATAGGAGTTGTCTTAATTTATCGTATGACCTACGTGTCATTGAATAACACCATGTAATTACTTTACTTTATTGCTAAACCGTTAGCTATAGTAGTAGAAGTAATGGTTGGCAAGACAACTTCATGAAGACATGATGATGGAGATCATGGTGTCATGCCGGTGACAAAGGTGATCATGTCGTGCCTCAAGATGGAGATCAAAGGCGCAAGATGATATTGGCCATATCATGTCACTTTATGATTTGCATGTGATGTTTGTCATGTTTGCATCTTATTTGCTTAGAACAACGGTAGCATAAATAAGATGATCCCTCGTAAAATTTCAAGAAAGTGTTCCCCCTAATTATGCACCGTTACGAAAGTTCGTTGTTTCGAAGCACCATGTGATAATCGGGTATGATAGATTCTGACATTCCCATACAATGGGTGTAAGCAAGATTTACACATGCAAAACACTTAGGTTGACTTGACGAGCCTATCATGTACACACATGCCCTCGGAACACAAGAGACCGAAAGGTCGAACATGAGTCGTATAGTAGATACGATCAACATGAAGATGTTCACCGATGATGACTAGTCCCTCTCACGTGATGATTGGACACGGCCCTAGTTGACTCGGATCATGTATAACTTAGATGACTAGAGGGATGTCTATCTGAGTGGGAGTTCATTAAATAATTTGATTAGATGAACTTAATTATCATGAACTTTGCCTAAAATCTTTGCAACATGTCTTGTAGATCAAATGGCCCACGCTAATGTTGCCCTCAACTTCAACGCGTTCATAGAGAAAACCAAGCTGAAAGATGATGGTAGCAACTATACGGACTGGTCCGGAACTTGAGGATCATCCTCATAGCTGCCAAGAAAGCATATGTCCTAGAAGCACCGCTAGGTGAAGCACCCATTTTCCCAGCAACTCAAGAAGTTATGAATGCCTGGCAGTCGTGTAGTGATGATTACTCCCTGGTTCAGTGCGGCATGCTTTACAGCTTAGAACCGGGCTCCAAAAGTGTTTTGAGCAGCGCGGAGCATATGAAATGTTCCAAGAGCTGAAAATGGTTTTTCAAGATCATGCCTGGGTCGAGAGATATGAAGTCTCCGACAAGTTATACAGTCGTAAGATGGAGGAAAACAGTTCTGTCAGTGAGCACATACTCACCATGTCTGGGTTACATAACCGTTTGTCTCAGTTGGGAGTTAATCTCCCAGATGACTTGGTCATGGACAGGATCCTCCAGTCGCTCCCACCTAGCTACAAGAGCTTTGTGATGAACTAAAATATGCAGGGGATGGAGAAGTCCATTCCTGAGCTGTATTCAATGCTGAAATCAGCGGAGATGGAAATCAAAAAGGAATATCAAGTGTTGATGGTGAATAAGACCACTAGTTTCAAGAAAGGCAACGGTAAAAAGAACTTCAAGAAGGAAGGCAAGGGAGTTGCCACGCCTGGTAAATCAGTTGCCGGGAAGAAGCCAAACAATGGACCCAAGCCCAAGACTCAGTGCTTTTATTGCAAGGGAAATGGTCACTGGAAGTGGAACTGTCCCAAGTACTTAGCGGACAAGAAGGCCGGCAACACCAAAGGTATATGTGATATACATGCTATTGATGTGTACCTTACCAGTACTCGTAGTAGCTCCTGGGTATTTGATACCGGTGCGATTGCTCATATTTGTAACTCAAAACAGGAGCTACAGAATAAGCGGAGACTGGCAAAGGACGAGGTGACGATGCACGTCGGGAATGGTTCCAAGGTTGATGTGATCGCCGTCAGCACGCTACCTATACCTACGGGATAAGTTTTAAACCTCAATAATTGTTATTTAGTGCCAGCTTTGAGCATGAACATTGTATCTGGATCTCGTTTAATGCGAGATGGCTACTCATTTAAATCCGAGAATAATGGTTGTTCTATTTATTTGAGAGATATGTTTTATGGTCATGCCCCGCTGCTCAATGGTTTATTCTTCTTGAATCTCGAACGTGATGTTACACATATTCATAGTGTGAGTACCAAAAGATGTAAGGTTAATAATGATAGTCCCACATACTTGTGGCGCTGCCGCCTTGGTCACATTGGTGTTAAACGCATGAAGAATCTCCATGCGGATGGACTTTTGGAGTCTCTTGATTGTGAATCATTTGACACATGCGAACCATGCCTCATGGGCAAGATGACCAAGACTCCGTTCTCCGGAACAATGGAGCGAGCAACCAACTTGTTGGAAATCATACATACTGATGTGTGTGGTCCAATGAGTGTTGAGGCTCGCGGTGGCTATCGTTATGTTGTCACCCTCACTGATGACTTAAGTAGATATGGGTATGTCTACTTAATGAGACACAAGTCTGAGACCTTTGAAAAGTTCAAGGAATTTCGGAGTGAGGTGGAGAATCAACGTGACAGGAAAATAAAGTTCTTATGATCAGATCGTGGGGGAGAATATTTGAGTCATGAATTTGGTATGAACTTAAGGAAATGTGGAGTTTTTTCACATCTCACGCCGCCTAGAACACCTCAACATAATGGTGTGTCTGAACATCGTAATCGCACTCTATTTGATATGGTGCGATCTATGATGTCTCTTACCGATTTTCCGCTATCATTTTGGGTATACGCTTTAGAGATATCCACATTCACTTTAAATAGGACATCGTCTAAATCCGTTGAGACGAAACCGTATGAATTATTGTTTGGGAAGAAACCTAAGCTGTCGTTTCTAAAAGTTTGGGGGTGCGATGCTTATGTCAAGAAACTTCAACCTGAAAAGCTCGAACCCAAGTCAGAAAAATGCGTCTTCATAGGATACCCTAAGGAAACCATTGGGTATACCTTCTACCTCAGATTCGAAGGCAAGATCTTTGTTGCCAAGAACGGGTCCTTTCCAGAGAAAGAGTTTCTCTCGAAAGAAGTAAGTGGGAGGAAAGTAGAACTTGATGAAGTACTGCCTCTTGAACCGGAAAGTAGTGCAGCTCAGGAAGATGTTTCTGTGGTGCCTGCACCGACTAGAGAGGAAGTTAATGATGATGATCAAGGTACTTCGGATCAAGTTGCTACTGAACTTCGTAGGTCCACAAGGACATGTTCCACACCAGAATGGTATGGCAACCCTGTCCTGGAAATCATGTTGTTAGACAACGGTGAACCTTCAAACTATGAAGAAGCGATGGCGGGCCCAGATTCCAACAAATGGCTTGAAGCCATGAAATCCGAGATAGGATCCATGTACGAAAACAAAGTATGGACTTTGACAGACTTGCCCGATGATCGGTGAGGCATAGAAAATAAATGGATCTTTAAGAAGAAGACTGACGCGGATGGTAATGTGACCATCTATAAAGCTTGGCTTGTCACTAAGGGTTATCGACAAGTTCAAGGGGTTGACTATGATGAGACCTTCTCACCCGTAGCGAAGCTAAAGTCCGTCCGAATCATGTTAGCAATTGCCGCATTCTATGATTATGAAATATGGCAAATGGACGTCAAAACGACATTCCTTAACGGCTTCCTTAAGGAAGAATTGTATATGATGCAGCCGGAAGGTTTTGTCGATCCTAAGAATGCTAACAAGGTATGCAAGCTCCAGCGCTCCATCTATGGGCGGGTGCAAGCATCTCGGAGTTGGAACATTCGCTTTGATGAAATGATCAAAGCGTTTGGGTTTGTGCAGACTTAATGAGAAGCCTGCGTTTACAAGAAAGTGAGTGGGAGCTCTGTAGCATTTCTCATATTATATGTGGATGACATACTATTGATGGGAAATGATATAGAACTTTTGGAAAGAATAAAGGCCTACTTGAATAAGTGTTTTTCAATGAAGGACCTTGGAGAAGCTGCTTACATATTAGGCATCAAGATCTATAGAGATAGATCGAGACGCCTCATAGGTCTTTCACAAAGCACATACCTTGATAAGATATTGAAGAAGTTCAATATGGATCAGTCCAAGAAGGGGTTCTTGCCTGTTTTGCAAGGTGTGAGATTGAGCACGGCTCAAAGCCTGACCACGGCAGAAGATAGAGAGAAGATGAGCGTCATCCCCTATGCCTCAGCCATAGGGTCTATTATGTATGCCATGCTGTGTACCAGACCTGATGTATATCTTGCCGTAAGTTTGGTAGGGAGGTACCAAAGTAATACCGGCATGGAACACTGGACATCGGTCAAGAATATCCTGAAGTACTTGAAAAGGACTAAGGATATGTTTCTCGTTTATGGAGGTGACGAAGAGCTCGTCGTAAAGGGTTACGTCGATGCTAGCTTCGACACAGATCTGGATGACTCCAAGTTGCAAACCGGATACGTGTATATTTTGAATGGTGGGGCAGTAAGCTGGTGCAGTTGCAAGCAAAGCATCGTGGCGGGATGTACATGTGAAGCGGAGTACATGGCAGCCTCGGAGGCAGCACATGAAGCAATTTGGATGAAGGAGTTCATTACCGACCTAGGAGTTATTCCCAATGCATCGGGCCCGATGACTCTCTTATGTGACAACACTGGAGCTATTGCCCTTGCCAAGGAGCCCAGGTTTCACAAGAAGACCAGGCATATCAAGCATCACTTCAACCCCATTCATGAAAATGTTCAAGATAGAGACATAGATATTTGTAAAGTGCATACGGATCAGAATGTCGTAGATCCGTTGACTAAACCTCTTCCACGAGCAAAACATGATCAACACCAGAACGCTATGGGTGTTCGATTCATCACAATGTAACTAGATTATTGACTCTAGTGCAAGTGGGAGACTGTTGGAAATATGCCCTAGAGGCAATAATAAAATTGTTAATATTATATTTCCTTGTTCATGATAATTGTCTATTGTTCATGTTATAATTGTATTAACCGGAAACCGTAATACATGTGTGAATACATAGACCACAACATGTCCCTAGTGAGCCTCTAGTTGACTAGCTCTTTGATCAATAGATGGTCATGGTTTCCTGACCATGGGCATTAGATGCCATTGATAATGGGTTCACATCATTAGGAGAACTAGTTGATACCCCGCGTGTTGCTGCGGAAAATAGAGGAAACATTTCTATCAAACATGATCTATACAAAAATTGGATATTTAGTGCATAGAAATCCTGAGTAAAAGTACGATGAAATGATCCAAAATACAGCTTGTATAAGCACTAAACTCATATCTGAATATTCTGAAGTCTAAATTGTTCAAACATCTTACATGTGTTATGATTCATGAGAGAATAGAGAAGTAAAAGATCAGAACACATTGAAAAAATCACTGTCGATCTTCCAGGGCTTGCTTATTTCATTCATTTCAAAGCAACGTATGGACAACACATCTCTCCGATTTAGTTTAGCTTCTAAAACAAAACAAAAATCATATTTTTAGTATATTAAAAAGATGGAAATGCATATGAAGATAAACATCGGAAGAGTGAGTGATATGCATGATAAGAATATGTCCTTCATGAGTCAATAGAGCAACACCCAATACGTAACAGAAATTAAATTTCTACCAATCACTCGCAAGCAGAGACCTTGGACAACTCCAGATGCACTTTATTGGCGCCTTCCTTGGCTCAGAGAAGATTAACACCAACAAAAAATCAACATGTATTCTTTTCAGACAAACATATATGCGGTCAATTTTTTTGTCAATTTTGGAGCACAAAGAATTCAATAAACGATGATTCACTTTCTTCGCTTGTAAAAGAAGTGCTTGAACTTAAAATTCTGGTTCAAGATGCCGCTCTCGAAGGTGCACCTGAATGGCTGAATCCCGCCTTGCGAGAGTACTCCCACTCCTTGTTTACGATGCTGAAGGCGATGTCCTCGTACGGTGGTGGCCCGGCGTGGAACCTGATGATGCAGGGATCTCCATTGTCCCCGTCCTCGTGGATGGTGTACTCCTGAGGCTTCGAGCCTGTGAGGTCGGGCTAGTACACCACGAACTTGTAGGCCTTGACGATCTTGGGAGGCAGCCGGTCATGGTCGTACTGGACGCGGTAGTACTTGTTCAACTCGAACCCTTACTGCACCCGTGTGATGTACTTGGGCTTCAACCTCTGCTCCGGTCTCGGCGGCATCTATGGCAGTGCGACCAGTCAGAGTGCCCGCGAGCCTTCCTCGTCATCGGCATCGGCCATGATGCCTGCTACGTCTTGAGCATTCGTTGGTTTTCCTTGAAGAGGAAAGGGTGATGCAACAAAGTAGCGTAAGTATTTCCCTCAGTTTTTGAGAACCAAGGTATCAGTCCAGTAGGAGGCTCCTCAAAAGTCACACGCACCTACACAAACAAAGAAAGAACTCGCAACCAACACAATAAAGGGGTTGTCAATCCCTTCACAGCCACTTGCGAAAGTGAGATCTGATAGAGATAGTATCATAAGATAAATATATTTTTGGTATTTTATAATATAGATGCAAAAATAAAGATGCAAATAAAAGTAGATTGAAAGCTTATATGATAAAAGATACACCCGGGGGGCATAGGTTTCACTAGTGGCTTCTCTCAAGATAGCATAAGTATTACGGTGGGTGAACAAATTACTGTTGAGCAATTGATAGAAAGGCGAATAATTATGAGATTATCTAGGCATGATCAGGTATATAGGCATCACGTCCGCAACAAGTAGACCGACTCCTGCCTGCATCTACTACTATTACTCCACACATCGTCCGCTATCCAGCATGCATCTAGAGTATTAAGTTCATAAGAACAGAGTAACACATAAAGAAAGATGACATGATGTAGAGGGATAAACTCATGCAATATGATATAACCCCCATCTTTTTATCCTCAATGGCAACAATACAATACGTGCCTTGCAACCCTTTCTGTCACTAGGTAAGGACACCACAAGATTGAACCCAAAGCTAAGCACTTCTCCCATGGCAAGAAAGATCAATCTAGTAGGACAAACCAAACTGATAATTCGAAGAGACTTGCAAATATAACTCAATCATGCATAAAAGAATTCAGAGAAGATTCAAATATTTCTCATAGATAAACTTGATCATAAACCCACAATTCATCGAATCTCGACAAACACACCGCAAAAAGAGTTTACATCGAATAGATCTCCACAAGAGAGGGGGAGAACATTGTATTGAGATCCAAAAAGAGAGAAGAATCCATATAGATAATAACTATGGACCCGAAGGTCTATGGTAAACTACTCACAACTCATCAGAGGGGCTATGGTGTTGATGTAGAAGCCCTCCATGGTCGATTCCCCCTCCAGCGGAGCACCGGCGAAGGCTTCAAGATGGGATCTCGCGGATACAAAAGGTTACGGCGGTGGAAATTGTGTTTCGTTGGCTCCCTAGATGTTTTCGGGGTACGTAGGTATATATAGGAGGAATAAGTATGTCGGTGGCCGCTCGTGGGGCCCAGGAGACAGGGGGCGCACCCAGGAGGGTTGGGCGCGCCCTCCTATCTCCTGGCCGCCTCGTTTGCTTCTTGACTTGCACTCCAAGTTCTCCGGATCACGTTTGTTCCAAAAATCACGCTCCCGAAGGTTTCATTCCGTTTGGACTCCGTTTGATATTCCTTTTTATTCGAAATACTGAAATAGGCAAAAAAACAGCAATACAGGTTGGGCCTCCGGTTAGTAGGTTAGTCCCAAAAATGATATAAATGTGTAAAATAAAGCCCATAAACATCCAAAAGGGGTAATATAATAGCATGGAACAATAAAAAGTTATAGATACGTTGGAGACGTATCAAGCATCCCCAAGCTTAATTCCTGCTCGTCCTTGAGTAGGTAAATGATAAAAACAAAATTTTTGATCTGGAATGCTACCTAGCATAATTCTCAATGTAATTTTCTTTATTGTGGCATGAATGTTCAGATCCAAATGATTCAAAATAAAAGTTCATATTGATAAAAGAAATAGTAACACTTCAAGCATACTAATCAAAGCAATCATGTCTTCTCAAAATAACATGGCTAAAGAAAGTTCATCCCTACAAAATCATATAGTTAGGCTATGCTTCATTTTCGTCACACTAAGATGTTCCCAAATTCTACACCCCCGATGACAAGCCAAGCAATTGTTTCGTACTTAAATAATCTCAAACTTTTTCAACCTTCATGCAATACATGAGCGTGAGCCATGGATATAGCACTACGGGTGGAATAGAATATGATGATGGAGATTGTGTGGAGAAGACAAAAAAAAGAAAGAAAGTCTCACATTGACGAGGATAATAAAGGGCTATTGAGATGCCCATCAATTGATGTCAACATGAGGAGTAGGGATTGCCATGAAACGGATGCACTAGAGCAATAAATGAATGCTCAACAAAAGAAAACTAGTGGATGTGCATCCAACTTGCTTGCTCACGAAGACCTAGGGCATTTGAGGAAGCCCATCGTAGGAATATACAAGCCAAGTTCTATAATGAAAAATTCCCACTAGTATATGAAAGTGACTACATATGAGACTCACTATATGAAAAACATGGTGCTACTTTCAAGCATAAGATATGAGACTCACTACATGAAGAACATGGCGCTACTTTGAAGCACAAGTGTGGAAAAAGAGATAGTAACATTTCCCCTTTTATTTATTTTCTTTTTTTCCTTTTTTTTCTTATTTTTTTTCTTTTTCTTTTTTTTTCTTTGGCCGCCTTTCTTTTTTTTCCTTTTTTTTCTTTTTGGGCAATGCTCTAATAAGGATGATCATCACACTTTTATTGATTACAACACATGAATTACAACTCGAAACTAGAAAAAGATATGACTCTATATGAATGCCTCCGGCGGTGTACCGGCATGGTGCAATGAATCAAGAGTGACATGTATGAAAATTATGCATGGTGGCTTTGCCACAAATACGATGTCAACTACATGATCATGCAATGGCAATATGACAAAAGTAAAGTATGTCATGATGATGATGAATGAAATGGTGGAAAGTTGCATGGCAATATATCTCTGAATGGCTATGGAAATGCCATAATAGGTAGGTATGGTGGCTGTTTTGAGGAAGATATGAGGAGATTTATGTGTGATAGAGCGTATCGTATCACGGGGTTTGGATGCACCGACGAAGTTTGCACCAACTCTCAAGGTGAGAAAGGGCAATACACAGTACCGAAGAGGCTAGCAATGGTGGAAAGGTAAAAGTGCATATAATCCATGGACTCAACATTAGTCAAAAGAACTCATATACTTATTGCAAAAATTTAGAAGTCATCAAAAATCAAGCACTACGAGCATGCTCCTAGAGGGATAGATTGGTAGGAAAAGACCATCGCTCGTCCCCGACCGCCACTCATAAGGATGCACAAGGCAGGTACACTTCATGTTTCAAATTTGTTACACAACTTTAACCATACGTGCATGCTACGGGACTTGCTAACTTCAACACAAGCATTCTTTAAATTCATAATCACCCAACTAGCATGACTTTAATATCACTATCTCCATATCTCAAAACAATTATCAAGTATCAAATTTATCATAGCATCCAATTCACTTCCTATGATATTTTTTATTATACCCAACTTGGATGCCTACCATTCTAGGACCAATTTTATAACCATAGGAAATACCATGCTGTTCTAAAAGACTCTCAAAATAATATAAGTGAAGCATGAGAGACTAGCAATTTCTACAAAATTAAGCCACCGCCGTGCTCTAAAAGATATAAGTGAAGTACTAGAGCAAAAAACTATAAAGCTCAAAAGATATAAGTGAAGCACATAGCATATTCTAACAAATTCTAATCAAGTAGGCTTCTCCAAAAAGGTGTGTACAGCAAGGATGATTGTGGTAAACTAAAAAGCAAAGACTAATATAATACACGACGCTCCAAGCAAAACACATATCATGTGGCGAATAAAAATATAGCTCCAAGTAAAGTTAGCAATGAACGAAAACGAAAGAGGGGATGCCTTCCCGGGGCATCCCCAAGCTTAGGCTTTTGGCTACTCTTGAATATATTGGGGTGCCTTGGGCATCCCCTAGCTCAGGCTCTTGCCACTCCTTATTCCATAGTCCATCAAAGCTTTACCCAAAACTTGAAAACTTCACAACACAAAACTCAACAGGAAATCTTATAAGCTCCGTTAGTGAAAGAAAACAAAACCACCACATAAGGTACTGTAATGAACTCATTCTTTATTTATTTTGGTGTTAAACCTACTGTATTCCAAGTTCTCTATGGTTCATAGCACTTAATACTAGCCATAGATGCATCAAAATAAGCAAACAACACACAAAAAACAGAATCTGTCAAAAATAGAATAGTCTGTAGGAATCTGTAACTAAAGAAAACTTCTGGAACTCTAAAAATCCTACCAAAATAGGAAGTCCTGGTCAATTTGTCTATTGATCATCGGGAAAAAGAGTCAACGCAAAATCATGTTTCTGTGATTTAACAAAACTAATTTCGTGCGTGCAAAGTTTCTGTTTTTCAGCAGAATAAAATCAACTATCATCATAGGTTATCCTATAGGTTCTACTTAGCACAAACACTAATTAAAACATAAAAACACATCTAAACAGAAGGTAGATGAAAAAATTATTACTAAACAGAAACAAAAACAAAAAACACAAATAAAATTGGGTTGCCTCCCAACTAGCGCTATCGTTTAACGCCCGTAGCTAGGCATAAAAGCGAAGATAGATCTAAGTAGTGCCATCTTTGGCACTAAATTCATAAGTAGACCACATGATAGATTCATAAGGTAATTTAACTTTCTTTCTTGGAAAATGCCCCATGCCTTTCCTTAATGGAAATTGGAATCTAATATTCCCTTCCTTCATATCAATAATCGCACCAATCGTTCTAAGGAACGGTCTACCAAGAATAATAGGGCAAGAAAGATTGCAATCAATATCAAGAACGATAAAATCTACGGGCACCAAATTTCTATTTGCAACAATGAGAACATCATTGATCCTTCCCATTGGCTTTTTAATGGTGGAATCTGCAAAGGTGCAAATTTAAAGAACAATCATCAAGATCATGGAAACCTAGAATATCACATAAAGTTTTCGGAATCGTGGAAACACTAGCACCCAAATCACAGAAAGCAAAACACTCATGATCTTTAATTTTAATCTTTATAGTAGGTTCCCACTCATCATTAAGTTTTTGAGGTATAGAAACTTCCAAATTAAGTTTTTCATCATAAGATTGCATCAAGGCATCAACGATATGTTTGGTAAAAGCTTTATTTTGACTATAAGTATGAGGAGAATTAACAACGGATTGCAACAAGGAAATACAACCTTCTAAAGAACAATTATCATAATCAAATTCCTTGAAATCCGAGATAGTGGGTTCAATACTATTTAAAGTCATGACCTCTCCAATCCCACTTTTACTATTATTGGGACGCCTTCTAACTAAAGTTGACTCATCTCCATTCCCATTATTATCAAGATTCATATTGCAAAACAAAGATCTAAAGGAGACACATCAATAACTTTAAGATCTTCATCATTATTTTCATTGAACTTTTCTGGTTTGGCAGCCATCTTATTGACTAAGGTGGCTTGCTTATCAGAAATTTGGGCTACAGCCTTCTCAAGCCGGATAATTTGAGAGTTCACACCATACAATTCTTTATTCATATCATCAAGCTCCTTATTCATAAACCCCAAAAATCCTTTTTGTTCATTATGCTCTTTTCTAAAGAAATTATTATGCTCAAATTGCAAAGTCATAAAGCTTCAAATATTTGATTCAATCTCTTCCAACCTTCTAAGAAGGAGGTCAGTACTCTTAGGAAAAGCCATAAGGACAAACAGGCCCACAAGCAAATAGAAAAAGACAAGCGAGAAAAGAAAGGGAGAGATTGGGAAAGAGGGGGCGAATAAAACGGCAAGGGTGAAGTGGGGGAGAGGAAAACGAGAGGCAAATGGAAATAATGTAAATGCGAGGGAGATGAGTTTGTGATGGGTAGTTGGTATGTATTGACTTGAGCGAAGACCTCCCCGACAATGGCGCCAGAAATCCTTCTTGCTACGTCTTGAGCTTGCGTTGGTTTTCCTGGAAGAGGAAAGGGTGATGCAGCAAAGTAGCGTAAGTATTTCCCTCAGTTTTTGAGAACCAAGATATCAATCCAGTATGAGGCTCCTCAAAAGTCCCACGCACCTTTACAAACAAACAAACAACTCGCAACCAACGCAATAAAGGGGTTGTCAATCCCTTCACGGCCACTTGCGAAAGTGAGATATGATAGAGATAGTATGATAAGATAAATATATATTTTAGTATTTTATAATATAGATGCAAAAAAGTAAAGATGCAAATAAAAGTAGATTTAAAGCTTATATGATAAAAGATAGAGCCAAGGGCATAGGTTTCACTAGTGGCTTCTCTCAAGATAGCGTAAGTATTACGGTGGGTGAACAAATTACTGTCGAGCAATTGATAGAAAAGCGAATAATTATGAGATTATCTAGGCATGATCATGTATAGGCATCACGTCCACAACAAGTAGACCGACTCCTGCCTGCATCTACTACTATTACTCCACACATCGACCTCTATCCAGCATGCATCTAGAGTATTAAGTTCATAAGAAAAGAGTAACGCATTAAGAAAGATGACATGATGTAGAGGGATAAACTCATGCAATATGATATAAACCCCATCTTTTTATCCTCGATGGCAACAATACAATACGTGCCTTGCAACCCTTTCTGTCACTGGGTAAGGACAGTGCAAGATTGAACCCAAAGCTAAGTACTTCTCCCATGGCAAGAAAGATCAATCTAGTAGGCCAAACCAAACTGATAATTCGAAGAGACTTGCAAAGATAACTCAATCATGCATAAAAGAATTAAGAGAAGATTCAAATATTTCTCATAGATAAACTTGATCATAAACCCACAATTCATCGGATCTCGACAAACACACCGCAAAAGGAGTTTACATCGAATAGATCTCCACAAGAGAGGGGGAGAGCATTGTATTGAGATCCAGAAAGAGAGAAGATGTCATCTAGCTAATAACTATGGACCCGAAGGTCTGTGGTAAACTGCTCACAACTCATCGGAGGATCTCGCAGATACAGAAGGTTACGGCGGTGGAAATTGTGTTTCTTTGGCTCCTTGGATGTTTTCGGGGTACGTAGGTATATATAGGAGGAAGAAGTACGTCGGTGGCTGCTTGTGGGGCCCAGGAGACAGGGGGCGTGCCCAGGAGGGGTGGGTGCGCCCTCCTATCTCCTGGCCGCCTCGTTTGCTTCTTGACTTGCACTCCAAGTTCTCTGCATCATGTTCATTCCAAAAATCACGCTCCCGAAGGTTTCATTCCGTTTGTACTCCGTTTGATATTCCTTTTCTTCGAAATACTGAAATAGGCAAAAAAACAGCAATACGGGCTGGGCCTCCGGTTAGTAGGTTAGTCCCAAAAATGATATAAATGTGTAAAATAAAGCCCATAAACATCCAAAAGGGGTAATATAATAGCATGCAACAATAAAAAATTATAGATACATTGGAGACGTATCAATGCCCTTCCGCCTCTTTGATGCTCTTGCCCCCATTGACGCTCTTCACGTCAGCAAGGATCAAATGCTGCAACAAATCCACGCCCAGCTGTCTTGGAGCTCAGTACGGCGATGAGGAAGGGCATGGCTATGTGTCATCGAGCCATCCAGCAGCAGGGCCACCAGCGCCCATGCTTTCCATCACCGATGCAAACTTAAAGCCACCGGCTAGCACCTTTGTGCCTAGTGAATACGCATGTGGATGATGGGGATTTAAAAGGACATGTGGAAGGCAAGCAAATGCGGACCAGAATTTAGGAAGAAATCAATCATAATCTCTTCCGCTGCCGAAAATAGTGGTTCTGAATTAAAAACAGAAGCAGCGGCGGACTTCTAGGAAGTTTAGTAGTACGTAGTTGCCGCAATAACAAACGTAGCAGGAAAGAACTATGCCTATGGACTTCCAACACTCTCACGTAACAACCAAAGAGGTAGCCCACCACGTAACAAATAGAGTAGGGGAAAGGCATCGAGCGGGATCGTGCGAACGAAAAATAGTGGGTGACGTGGCTTCACCATAGGTCAGGAAAATCAGGTAGTAGGGGGCTCCTATTTAGATATAGTAGATGATGTGATGGACAAGACCCAATCCTAAGCGTAGCACAAGATCGTGTAGTTCGTTTGCTAAAGCTTTTCTAATGTCAAGTATCATTTCCTTAGACCATGAGATTGTGTAACTCCTGGATACCGTAGGAATGCTTTGGGTATACCAAACGTCACAACGTAACTGGGTGGCTATAAAGGTACACTACAGTCATCTCCGAAAGTGTCTGTTGGGTTGACATGAATCGAGACTGGGATTGTCACTCCGTATGACGGAGAGGTATCTCTGGGCCCACTCGGTAATGCATCATCATAATGAGCTCAATGTGACTAAGTAGTTAGCCACGGGATCATGCATTACAGAATGAGTAAAGTGACTTGCTGGTAACGAGATTGAACGAGGTATTGGGATACCGATGATCGAATCTCGGGCAAGTAACGTACCGATTGAAAAAGGCAATTGTATACGGGATTGCTTGAATCCCCGACATCGTGGTTCATCCGATGAGATCATCGTGGAACATGTGGGAGCCAACATGGGTATCCATATCCCCCTGTTGGTTATTGGCTGGAGAGCCATCTCGGTCATGTCTGCATGATTCCCGAACCCGTAGGGTCTACACACTTAAGGTTCGGTGATGCTAGAGTTGATATGGGAATTAGTACGCAGTTACCGAATGTGTTCAGAGTCCCGGATGAGATCCCGGACGTCACGAGGAGTTCTGGAATGGTCTGAAGGTAAAGTTTTATATTTGGGAAGTCCAGTTTCAGTCACCGAAATAATTTCAGGGGTTACCGGTATTGTACCGGGACCACTGAAAGGTGTCCGGGGGTCCACCGGGTGGGTCCACCTGCTGTCGGTGTCAAAACCGGCGGATCTCGGGTAGGGGGTCCCGGTCTTTGCGTCAAGGCTGATGGTAACAGGAAGCAAGGGACACAGATGTTTACCCAGGTTCGGGCCCTCTCGATGGAGGTAAAACCCTACTTCCTGCTTGATTAATATTGATGATATGGGTAGTACAAGAGTAGATCTACCACGAGATCGTAGAGGCTAAACCCTAAGAGCTAGCCTATGATGGTATGATTGTAATTGTGATCGGCCTTCTAAGGACCAACCTCTCCGGTTTATATAGACACCGAAGAGGGCTAGGGTTTACATGGAGTCGGTTACAAGGAAGGAAATATAATATCCGGATCGCCAAGCTTGCCTTCCACGCCAAGGAGAGTCCCATCCGGACACGGGCCGAAGTCTTGAGTCTTGTATCTTCATGCTTCAATAGTTCGGACGTTGTACACAGTCTGGCTGTTCGGATACCCCCTAATCCAGGACTCCCACAGTAGCCCCTGAACCAGGCTTCAATGACAATGAGTCCGACGCGCAGTATTGTCTTCGACATTGCAAGGCGGGTTCCTCCTCCGAATACTCCAAAGTGGTTATCGAACACTTAAATCGTGTCCGTATTCACAAGATGATCTTCACACACTGTTGTAGAGAGAATGATATTTCACAAATGCAATCTGCTGACAACTTTTTCTGATGACGTGACATGTTATTACGATCGGGTCATTATTCGAACCATTTTCCCACAACCAGCTATAGCGCATATTGTGAGGCGGTTTCTTCGACACATCTTGTCAAAGCAGAGATCATGTCCCCTTATCACAAGATTCTCATCAATACGGGTATGGGTAATCTCACCACACCATTAATCGTGGCGCTTGGGAAACAAGCGATTCTCAACGGGCAAGTGGGGAGGCGCACCGCTCTCGGCTCCTCTATAACGGGATAAGATTTCCCCATTTTCACCCACGCCTTCTTCCTCCTTTGCCCATTCTTGCCCCCTCAAGCTCCAGCGCCCAAGCCCAAGTCTTCTCCGCACAGCTAAACATGTCCGGGCAAGTGGGTGGCTTCCACCGTCAAGGAGAAGCACATCACAAATCTTCGGGCGGCCGGATACTTGGCTGCGGACATAGCGCACCGTCTACCAGACGCCGGGCAGGTCATTCCGACCCCAGGACCCCACGAGAGGGTCATATTTGTCGCCCACTTCGTCCGTGGACCGGGATTTCCACTCCATCCCTTCGCCCGCGGGCTCATGTTTTACTACGGGCTAGATTTCCACGATCTAGCCCCGAATTTCGTCCTCAACATCTCGGCGTTCATCGTCGTGTGCGAGGCCTTCCTCCGCATCCGGCCTCACTTTGGCCTATGGCTGCAAACTTTCTGCGTGAAGCCGAAGGTGGTAAGCGGCCAACAAGCGGAGTGCGGAGGGGCCATGGTGGGCAGAATGCCCAACGTCACATGGCTCGACGGCTCCTTTGCGGAGACCGTAAAAGGATGGCAATCGGGGTGGTTCTACATCACTGAGCCACGCGGCGCCACCTGGGCAGCGGCACCCGAGTTCAGATCCAGAGCCCCCATGCGGCTCACCTCCTAGGAAAAGAAGGGCCTGTCCTGGGGCGATTCTACGGAGCTGACCGGACTCCAGACATGCATCAAAAGCATGAAGGACAAGAACATCATGCTTGTCAACGTGATCCAGGTCATGCTCATTCGCCGGATCCTGCCCTGCCAAAGGCGGGCAATCAATCTGTGGGAGTTCGTCCCGGTCGAACACCAGATGCTCCGGAAGCTCTACGACATGACGCATAAAGGCGCATGGAAGGTGCTTTTCAAGGCCTCCGAAGTACATCCTCCCACATCCGAGGACCGCGGGCTTCGCGCCGCACGGGACCCTAGTCCGGTGAGTTCTCAGATTACCACCGGACCTGGTTCTCCCCAATATATTCATAGGAGAGCCTTAAGTAGTTACGCATATTTGTTTCAGGATTATGTGGAGACAGCGGAGCAGGTTTACTGCCCAGTTCCGCTGCCAGAAGGCCCAGCTGATGCTCTCCTGACGGAGATGCTGGTCCCGGCACCGTACAAGGTGCCGGAGAAGAAGGCCGAGAAGAAGGCCCCGGGGATCCGAAAGGGTCTCCGGCACAAGGTTGTGCCAGAAGCCTTGTCCAAAGATGACGAGGCGGACTCCTCCCACGAAGGGGAGGAGGAAGAAGAAGACTCCCCATCCGAAAAGGATGAGGGGCCCCAGGAGGCGGACCGGGGGGCCGAAAAAGGCCCTCGACGCAAAGCCGTCATACCCCTGTCGTCTGATGACAACGAGACAGATTCCTCCCGCGGAGGCGGGGGGAACCAAGAAGAAACTCTATCTCCCCGTACTGGGGGAGAGGAAGAGAAAAGCCGCCCCGGAGGGGGAGGCTGGGGCGTCCAAGAAGGGGAAGGTATCCCTTCCGGACTATTCTGCCACGGCCGCTCACGGCGAGGAGGGGTGGCTGCCCAGGGGGAAGCCCCGAGTGCAATCGTAAGTGTCTGCATTCTATCATGGTCTTACTTCATATTTTTTATACTTATAACACCGAACCTATATGCATTCCGGCCAGGGATCACCCCGAGGTATCTTCCTCCGGGTCCCTGAGCGATTCGGCGATAAATTCGCTTCCGACGGCCACTACCCCTCAACACGCGGATGACACGGAGGTGTTGTCCCAAAGGCTCCCAAAGCAGGGGGAGGTGACTCTGGCGACGCCCCACGACGGGATTCCAGATGTCGGACACGCGGGGTTCAAGATCCCCGTGGATCGTGTCGATGAGAGCCATGGCCAGCCAGGCTCTCAGCCAAACACAATTCCGGAACCTTCGATGGTTCCAAACTCAGGCGGGCGACCCATCATTAGGGAGGGCAAGCCGTCTGTGTTGCGGACTTCCGTTGCGCATGAGGCACCGGGCTGTCTGCTGGAAGCGCTTTGTGGCGCTTCCCTGGATGAAACGCACCATACTCTTATGATTACGGTGATTCGGAAGGTTTCGTTCGCCAAGAGCAGACTAACCGAAGCTTGCACCAGCCTCCTAACAGGCTTCGAGGTAAGTAACAAATATGTGCAGAATTGCCACCCGATAGGTAGTAGCCCCTGCTACTCTGTTTGGTGTTCGGAAAGAAAAGCCAAACGGAGGGTCAATTATAATCCGCAGGAGTCTAATAATAAGCTTTATTGTGAATAAGCAGGCTGTGCTGCATGCTGCTGCTACCCGTACTGCCGAGGTTGCCGAACTAAAGCGGGACCTGGAGCAGGCGCAGGGAGAGCTCGACCTCATGAAGAGGCAGCTTGAAGAGAATAAGGGTAAGTGATTCCCGCTCTTATGCATTTAAGGATAGGCAGAATTGGTGAGTCTAACACCTAAGTGTCGTGACCGTGTAACAGGGGCCACCGCCGAAGTGGCATCCCTGAGGAAGGCGCTGTCGGAGGCTGAAGACAAGGCGGCCTCGGAGTGTAAGGAGCGCGAAAAGCAAAGTGCTAGGGTAGGTGAGGTATAGCAAGAGCACCAGGACCTTGGCAAGAAATGTGAGTCCGTGGAGCATGATCTGAAGGCGAAAGAGGCCGAGCTTGCGAAGGTCCTTTTGAATTTGAATGACGCCAAGGCCGAAGCCGAGAAAGTACAGCAGGAGATCCAGGAGGCCAAGAAGATAGCAGCGGGTAAGAAGTTCTTTATGCAAAGCAAACATGTGGAGGAGGCGTTTCTTTTACTTACTCGAATTCGGAGCTCTCCAGGGGCATTCGCAGATCTGCCACGCAGCGGATCAGACGCTGCGGAGTTCTACCGTGCCCAGGAGGGGAACTCAATGGAGAAGCTGTTCTGGTCCCAGTATGCTGGGGCCGAACACCCGATGCCTCTGAGTGGCCAACTGAAGAAGTTGGTCAAACTCCACAGGGCTGCCGAACTGGCTATGAAAGATTTCATAGTCCGGATGTGGCCTGATGAGCTCATGCCCAGTAGCTACTTTGGCCTAATCAAGCGGATGGTGGATGCCTGTCCGCGGCTGGAGGTGATCAAGCACTCCGTTTGTATCGAAGGTGCCCGCCGGGCCTTTGCCCGCGTCAAGGTGCATTGGGGCAAGCTGGATGCTGAGGAGCTGGTCAAGGACGGGCCGCCGGAGGGCAAGGCGCATCGCCATCCCGAGATGTACTATGATGGCGTTATGAAGGGTGCTCGTCTCGTGGCTGATGAATGTACCAAGGACACCATTTTTGAATGAATTCACTTCTGTCATGTTTGTATTTTAAGGACGAAGTTACTTGCGCTATGTAGCGCTTTTGTTATTTAAAACTAGCGGTGTGGCCCGCGCGTTTGCGCGGCTAGACTTAAATACATTTTGTGTATCATATTTTAATTTTGAGATGTTCACGTATATATATTTTACATGGGTTACATTAATTGTATTACATGACAACACCTTTTCATAATATATAAATCAGTCATTTTATGAATCAGTGAAGTGTTTTGACTTGGCATTCAAATCGGCATTGGATTATTTCGGATTATTTTTGTTATAGTTACATACAATTACATTAAATATTTCGATAATATCTGAGTGTGGCGTTTCGATGCCCAGGCTCATCTGCACCCAGTTAGAAAAAATCACAAAAGATTCAAAAAAAGTTCAAAATAATTGCATGGTAGAAAATTTATCGCCTGAGGTCCGTTACAATTTTTAGATCATTTGCACATCTGAGCAGCTCTCAGCAAAAAGACAAATCGGGTCAGAACAGTGTGTGAACAGTAAACATTTTTACAAACCCCAAATTTGTCTTTTTTACTCAGAGCTGCTCAGATGTCCAAATGATTTAAAAGTTGGAGTGGCCTCATGCATCAAATTATGTATCACACAAAAAATGGTATTTTTTGAATGTTTCTCGTATTTGTTTTGATTCTTTTTCATCACGGCGGGTGCAACTGAGCTTGAGCTCAGAAGTGGACTACCGATTATACCTTTCTTTCAATGCAATAATTTTAGCATATCCTATTAAGGCGGCATTTGCATTATCTGACAATAGGCCGATACACATAGTTATGGACCTAATACTTTATTATTGAAGCTCTACCATGCGAAGACTATAACTTTGGCACTAATCTCCACAATTCGTATAACAATGTGTAATTTCTATTAATTTTTGGAAATTTTGTATGCTTCTCTACCCTTGCTTCTCTTATTCTGCTTTGTGTCTCTGCCGCCTGCTCATCGTGCCAGTAGCAATAGCAAAATGGACATGCATATTATTCACATGCCCACACTTGAGTAAAAAAATTAGATTCTAACTTACTTTGTCTGCAAAGAACTTCATCAAGTTTTGCTACGACAATCATGTGTATTGAGCGACCTATGTACACTTGCTACTATTCTCTTCTCCAAGATTCTAATTTCAAATGGTCTTTTACCATCTCTTTGTCAAGTGCCCTACCTCTTTAATCTAGTCACCCTTGAATTGTTACATCTCACAACTATCAACAATAATTGTGTGGCAAATAAATATAATGGCTTATTCTTTTCTACTCATCGTCGCACGAATCACCTCAACGACAACATGGTCATGTGTATGTTCATCAAATTTTAATTGAGTTTATACCTCAATAAATACTCCATATTTCATTTTTTTTACTTTCCTAAATTGTCATTAATTAATTCCAAACTTTACCTCTTTAGGCAAAGAGGGTTGTATTATTTATCCATCAAGTTAATTATTTATTCATCATAAGAAATTTCTCATATGTTAAATTGAAATCATTTTTTTACTCTCTATCCATATAATCCACATAATAAGAGTTGCATTCTAGCTACCGATCAATCTTTATGATTAAACATGAAAATGGTTCCCTTAGAAAAAATAAAATGGGCATGTCAGTAAATTTTAACGTAAGGTTAGTGAGCTCAAACATGTGCTTGTAATCCCTTAGACGTTTCTTCAACTTTTAGGAACATCAAATTTCTTGAGATCTTTTGTTCCGATGTTTATGAAAATTTCCTAAATCAAGATTCACTTATATATAATATCACAAATGATAAGTATCACACGTGTAGCATAAAGTAACACCGCGCTGATATTTTTTACACTAAAGTTGCCATCCGAACAAAAAACAATCAACAAAAAACTGAAACTTGTCATCAAACAGAAAGTTAAGATGCTTCACAACTAAAGTTACCATCCTCGGATAACTAAACTTGCCATAAAAAAAGTTAGGTCGGATTTGCTTCGTGCCACACATGTGACACTTATGAGGGTCCTATATTATTTGTGGAACTTAATAATATGTAATGACAGAGTAATACAATTTTTACATCGTGCAAGAGTATGGATGCATCTGCGTGTTACCCGTTGATTGGATAATATTTCCATGTAAGATATTATGTGACTTGAAGCCCCAAAAAGAGTGATTGGATGTAGGCTCCCTTGCATGTGCATAATTTATATTTTGCGAAAGTGGCATGTCCCTAATCTGGTTCTACACTTTACGCGTCAACCAAAATTATTTCATGTAAATCCTTTTTTTGAAGTATTCTTCGCGGATCAATCAGTGTTTACTTCTGATACATATTGGACTTTCTAAATAAATTAGGGTTAGTATCATGCGTGTCCTAGGAGTACTCCTAGTTGGACTGAATCTCGCTTTTTTGTTGCCATGTACAGATACGTGACTTGAAGGCCCCCCAAAAAGTGATTGGACGTAGGTTTCCTTGCATGTCCATAAATTTGTTTTTCTTAAATTGTTTCCACGTATAGATACGTGACTTGAAAGCCCCAAAAAATGAAATAGTGATTTGACGTAGGCTTCTTTTGCATGTCCATAATCTCTTTTTTTTCGAAAATTATTTCCATGTGTAGGTATGTGACTTGAAGGTAAAAAAAAATTATGACTGGAAGTATGTCCATAACTTTTTTTTCTCAAAAACTGTTTCATGTGGACTTCGAGGCCCAAAAACCAAAACTAATGATGGTTGGTCGTAGGTTCCTTGCAAGTCCATATTTGTTTTTCAAAAATTACATGTGCATAATTGGTTCTACCCTTGTACGTGTCAATCAAAATTTGTACATGGTCATTGTTTTATATAACTCCTTCTATCTTCTAATCTCAACTGTGACAATTAGCATCAACAGATCTTTTTTAAATAATGCGGCACAAAAATCTTGTATATATCATGTAAGAACGAATTGGCCCGATGGGTTACACGTAAAAAGCTTGTGACTGGATATAAGCTTAATCATCATGTATATATTTTTCTTATTAATAATGCCGCACAAAAATCTGTTCCTATTGCCTGCTATTTTTCCTTAGCATATCTACTGCCTACTGTTTTTTTTTAACTCGATCTATTGCCTACTGTTTATTTCTATTTTTTGGAAGTGTTGCCTACCACTTGCTTTTTTGGAGCGCCAACCTCCTGGTTTTTTTTAGACGTCGCTGGCCTCTTGGTGTTTGGACACTATCAAGAGCATAGGCCGCTCGGTGCAAGATGAGCCCATGTAGGGACGCTGCCCTTTGTTTTTTCTTGTTCTATTAGACTTCAAATCGGACTTGATTAGATGTTTCCTTATTTGCCCGTACAACACACATGATGATAGATTTAGTGCCCCTTTTTCTATACGTGAACGACGTTGACTTTTTTTCCATCGTAGATAGATATACTACGTGACATACTTTTTTTAAGGATGTACGTCACATACTTGCTTTGTGCAAAACAATGTTGGTACACTATATTCGTATGCAACGTTTATATCTTTAAATCTTGATCGTTTATATCTAAAATTGATGGTTGAGATAATTTAATCTATGTGGATGAACGTGATGGCTTGTTTTACTTCTGTTTTAATAATTATATAATAGATATTACCTTCTATTCGGCTGTTTATAAAATCCTAAAAGTAGGCCAGTCGTCGGCTTCCGCCCCCACGTGACTAGCACTGGGGTGTTCGTGGAAAACCCGGACACTCTTTATCCAAATGTTTGGTCTCTTAAGGAGGTGTCCGGCGCAGCGAACGAGGCAATCGGACTATGCGTCTTTATAACTTTCACTTAGCCATAGAAGTCTACACTTTTAAACTTCGGCGAAGCCCCTAGAATCCGGAAGGCCGAATTGGGGCGCTATATACGCCTAGATCGGACAAAGTCGATTTATCGCCTAAAGCGGAAAATCTTTAAGGATTTTAGTACCTCTCGAACAGCGACCAACTCTCACCACATCATGCCGGTCAGTTTTCGGCTTTCTCTACTGAGGTGCTCGTCCGGAAGAACCAGGACACAATCGCAGTAGTTCTCCCTGCACTACCTTAGCCGATATAACGGAACGTAAGACACCAAAACAAGGGAGCCGGGCTATCCCAACTGTAGACCCAAGACATGATTCGGAGCTGATGCATATAATGCTATAAGTTCGGGGTGCCGCACTGTTGAAAGTGTTCGGACTTTATTTGCCATATTATGGGGCGCCATGAGAAGCCCCTGGCAGACTGGCCGCACCAAGGTGTGCGGGTGCAATATGATATAATCATTTATAAGATGAAAAATGCTCAAATAAGAATAATAAGCTGACGCTATATATAATCTCCCATTGACGAAAAATATGTTAAAGCGTATGTTTACAATGGATGCATTAAGCGGAGATAAATAGGACTATTTGACATGTCCTATCCAGGGGCAGTCTGTGTACAGATAGATAAAGCAGGTATAATGATCGCAAATAGATTCCACCTGGGTTTTCTTCTGTTCTGCACGTCTGTTACTTCCTTGGATGTCTCTCCCCTATGAGTCCGGCAATTCGGCTATTCTGAGGATGCTGCACTAACGCGGTGTCCTGAAAGGTAAGAGGGAAAGAGTATGAAGGTATTTAGAGGTTACGCGCATTATCGACTGAGTCGTTGATGCGCCTCCGCCTATGCCCATGGTATCTTGAGTGTGTAATTGTGTATGCATGGCACGAGTGCTGCTTTGGAGGGGCTTGAGCGGAGGCCGAAATGCTAATCACGATCTTGGCGTTCCTGATGATCCTGTTGCGGGGTGCTCCGGACTCGCTTGACAGTGCTCGAAGTTGTCACCGGATTGGTTTGTCGGAGTAGGCCACATTGTACTTCTGCCGCGAGGGCTACCGTATGCTCTTCTGTTTGAAGGGAGCGGTCCATATTTCCATTGACAGTGATGACCCCGCGCGGTCCTGGCATCTTGAGCTTGATATATGCATAATGTGGTACCGCATTGAATCTAGCAAATGCGGTTCGTCCGAGCAGTGCGTGGTAGCCACTGCGGAAAGGGACGATGTCGAAGATTAGCTCTTCGCTCCTGAAGTTGTCCGGGGATCCGAAGACCACTTCCAGTGTTATAGAGCCCGTGTAGCGGGCTTCTACTCCAGGAATAACACCTTTAAAGGTAGTTTTGGTGGGCTTGATCCTTGAAGGATCAATGCCCATCTTGCGCACTGTGTCCTGATAAAGCAGGTTCAGGGTGCTGCCACCGTCCATAAGGACGCACGTGAGGTGGAATCCGTCGATGATTGGGTCTAAGACCAATGCGGCTGAGCCGCCATGACGGATGCTAGTAGGGTGATCCCTACGGTCAAAGGTGATCGGACAAGCTGACCATGGATTGAACTTGGGGGCGACTGGCTTCCGTTCCCGCTTGGGGATGTGGGTGGCGTAGATCATGTTGACTATTTTCACCTGGGGGGGGGGGGAATTTCTTTTGTCCCCCCGTGTTCGGACGCCGGGGCTCTTCATCATCGTCGTTGTGCAGCCCCTTGTCCTTGTTTTCAGCGTTTATCTTGCCGCCTGTTTGAACACCCAGCAGTCTCTATTGGTGTGGTTGGCTGGTTTGTCTGGTGTGCCGTGAATTTGGCACGAGCGCTTCAGTATGCGGTCTAGATTGGACGGTCCCTGATCATTTCTTTCGAACGGCTTTTTCCACTGTCCAGACTTAGATCCGCTGAATACGGCGTTGACTGTCGTGTCTTCAGTGCTGTCACCGTTGTTCCGTCTCTTATGTCTGTTGCGTCGTGGCTTGCCGTTAGTATCGCGGCCATCCGAAGTGCCGGAATGTGGCGTGGTGCCGCTGCGAGCCAACCACCTATCCTCTCCCGCACAAAAGCGGGTCATTAGTGTTGTGAGAGCTGCCATGGACTTGGGTTTTTCCTGGTCGAGGTGTCGAGCGAGCCACTCGTCACGGATATTATGCTTGAAAGACACCAAGGCTTCGGCATCCGGACAGTCGACTATTTGGTTCTTTTTAGTTAGGAACCGAGTCCAGAATTTCCGGGCTAACTCTCCGGGCTGTTGAGTAATGTGGCTCAGGTCATCAGCGTCCGGTGGTCGCACATATGTGCCCTGGAAGTTATCAAGGAATGCGTCTTCCAGGTTTTCCCAACTGCCAACGGAATTTGCTGGCAGGCTGTTTAACCAGTGCCGAGCTGGTCCTTTGAGCTTAAGGGGAGGATATTTGATGGCGTGTAGATCATCTCCGCGGGCCATGTGAATGTGGAGAAGGAAATCTTCGATCCATACTGCGGGGTCTATTGTGCCATCGTATGATTCAATGTTTACGGGTTTGAACCCTTCTGGGAATTCATGATCAGTCACCTCGTTAGTGAAGCAGAGGGGGTGTGCGGCGCCTCTGTGCCGGGCTATGTGGCTACGCAGGTCGGATTGGTCTGGGTTGCTGTGTTCGGCCCGGCCGGACTTGTTGATGATGTATCCGACACAACGGTCATCGTCGCGGGTTGGGGCGCCCCCCGCGATCCGTAGATCGATCTTGGCTGTCCTGCTTTGTTTTCCAGAATATCTTGCAGGTCTTGCCTGTTGCCCTCGGCCGTAGTGTGTCGGCGTGGGTGTTGCGGGCTGGTATTCGGGCTGGTATCCCGTTTTATCCCGGCCACGAGGTGGCCGGTCAGCCGTTTGGCGCTCGAGTCCATATTCCTCGGCTACCAGGACTTCAGTCCATCTATTAGTGAGTAGGTCTTGATCAGCTTGGAGTTGCTGCTTCGTCTTCTTCAGGCTCCTCGCAGTGGCTATAAGCCTACGCTTGAAGCGCTCCTGCTCCACGAGGTCCTCAGGCACGCCGAATTCTTCGTCGCCGAGGCTAATCTCATCTTCGGAGGGGGGCATGTAGTTGTCCTCCTCCGGGTATGCGACTGTCGCCTGTTCTTCTGGGCTGATCTGCTCATCTTCCTGTTCGGCCTTCTCGAAGGCGGGCTGGTCAGGGTCATACTCTTCTTTGGTGTCATCTGGATTATTTTCATCTCCGGGGCCGGTATTACTGTGGCGGGGCTTGGAGCGGCGCCGATGACGCCCATGCTTTGTTTTTCTTCCCGAGGGGTTATCCTCCATTGCCTCATCGCCATTTGTTTCCTTCGGAGTGTCCACCATATATATATCGTATGAGGAGGTGGAAGTCCACCACCCGGTGAGCGGTGGCTCCTGTAATTCTCCTACATCGTTGTCCATACCGTCGATGTCGTCGGAGTTGAAGTCAAGCACGTCGGTTAGATCATCGATCGTGGCAATGAAGTGGGTGGTGGGTGGGCAACGATTTCCATCGTTGTCTGCTTCCCACTCAAGCCGGACACAGTTCTGCCCAGAGTCTCCTGCCAAAGAGAGAGACTTCAATAAGTTTAGCATGTAGCCAAAGGGCGAGTGCTGAAAAACGTCCGCCGCGGTGAACTCCATCACCGGAGCCCAACCAGGGTTGGCGGGTTCGGGGATGCGCGTATTGGAACCTGCAACTGGATACGAATCCGGGGGTCCGGAGTCACAGGCTCCCTCAGAAGTGAGGCCTATGTTCGGCTCCATCGCCAATGAGGGTACGGCCTCGGGGGCGGGGTCCAACCCTCCGTCCTTAGGCAACGCAGCCTGCCCCGGATTTGGATCCGAGGCTTCAACCGGGATGATCTCCCGAGCATCGTCTGACAGCAGGTCTAAGCCGTGCTCGTCGTGACTGTTCGGCGCTCCTGGTGCTGGCCCGAATCCGTCAAAGATCAGGTCTCCACGGATATCCGCCGTGTAGTTCAGGTTTCCGAACCTGATTTGATGGCCAAGGGCATAGCTGTCGATCTGTCCAAATGGCCAAGTGAATTGGCCCGCAGTGCGAAGCCGCCGAACACGAAGATCTGTCCGGGGAGGAAAGCCTCACCCTGGACAGCGTTGTTGGTGATGGTTGAATGAGCCATCAAGCCTGACAGCGACAACACAGAGGAACTCTCAATGAAAGCACCAATGTCGGTGTCAAAACCGGTGGATCTCGGGTAGGGGGGTCCCGATCTGTGCGTCAAGGCTGATGGTAACAGGAAGCAAGGGACACAGATGTTTACCCAGGTTTGGGCCCTCTCGATGGAGGTAAAACCCTACTTCCCGCTTGATTAATATTGATGATATGGGTAGTACAAGAGTAGATCTACCACGAGATCGTAGAGGCTAAACCCTAAGAGCTAGCCTATGATGGTATGATTGTAATTGTGATCGGCGTTCTAAGGACCAACCTCTCCGATTTATATAGACACCGGAGAGGGCTAGGGTTTACATGGAGTCGATTACAAGGAAGGAAATATAATATCCGGATCGCCAAGCTTGCCTTCCACGCCAAGGAGAGTCCCATCCGGACACGGGCCGAAGTCTTGAGTCTTGTATCTTCACGCTTCAATAGTCCGGACGTTGTACACAGTCCGGCTGTCCGGATACCCCCTAATCCAAGACTCCCTCACCTGCCACGGGGGACTTAGTGGGCTGAAAAAGGGAGAGAACAAGCCCCTAGTGGGCTGGTGCGGCCCCTAGGGCCCAAGGCACCTAGGGTTGAAAACCCTAGGTGGTGGGGGCGCCTCCCACCAACTTGGTGGGCAAGCTCCCCCCTTGGCCGCCCCCCTTAGATGAGATCTAAGGGGGCCGGAGCCCTCTCCCTTCCCCCTATAAATAGTGGGGGGTGGGAGGGCTGCCATACCCTTCCCCTGGCGCAGCCCTCCCCCTCTCCAACTCCATCTCCTCCTCCGTAGTGCTTGGCGAAGCCCTGCCAGAGAACTGCAAGCTCCTCCACCACGCCGTCGTGATGCCGGAGCTCTCCCTCAACTTCTCCTCTCCCCTTGCTGGCTCAAGAAGGAGGAGACATCCCCGGGCTATACGTGTGTTGAATGCGGAGGCGTCGTCTGAGGGAGTCCTGGATTAGGGGGTATCCGGACAGCAGGACTGTATACATCGTCCGCACTATTGAAGCGTGAAGATACAAGACTCAAGACTTCGGCCCGTGTCCGGATGGGACACTCCTTGGCGTGGAAGACAAGCTTGGCGATCCGGATATTGTGTTTCCTTCCTTGTAACCGACTCCATGTAAACCCTAGCCCTCTTCGGTGTCTATATAAACCGGAGAGGTTGGTCCTTAGAAGGCCGATCACAATTACAATAATACCATCATAGGCTAGCTCTTAGAGTTTAGCCTCTACGATCTCGTGGTAGATCTACTCTTGTACTACCCATATCATCAATATTAATCAAGCAGGAAGTAGGGTTTTACCTCCATCGAGAGGGCCCGAACCTGGGTAAACATCTATGTCCCTTGCTTCCTGTTACCATCAGCCTAGACGCATAGATCGGGACCCCCTACCCGAGATCCGCCGGTTTTGACACCGACATTGGTGCTTTCATTGAGAGTTCCTCTGTGTCGTTGCTGCGAGGTTCGATGGCTCCTTCAATCATCGTCAACGACACGGTCCAGGGTGAGACTTTCCTCCCCGGACAGGTCTTCGTGTTCGGTAGCTTCGCACTGCGGGCCAATTCGCTTGGCTATCTGGAGCAGATCGACAGCTACGCACCTGGCCGTTAGATTAGGTTCGGAAACCTGAACTACATGGCTGACCTTCGCGGAGACTTGATCTTCGACGGATCCGGACATGCGCCAGGAGCACCGGACAGTCACGACAGACATGGCTTAGACCTGCTGTCGGACAACACTTGGGATATCACCCCTGCAGTAGCCCCGGACTCAAGTCCGGAGCAGGCTGTGTTGCCTAAGGACGAAGGGATGGTCCCCGCCCCGCAAGCCGTACCCTCATCGGCGATGGAGACAAACACAGGCCTCACTTCTGAGGAAGCCTGTGACTCCGGACCCCCGGATTTGTATCCAATTGTAGGTTCCAGTCCGCGCGCTCCCGAGCCCGACGAGCCTGGTTGGGCTCCGGTAATGGAGTTTACCGCTGCGGATATTTTCCAGCACTCACCCTTTGGCGATGTACCGAACTCGTTAAAAACTCTCTCTTTGACAGAAATTCCGGGCCGAACTATGTCCGGCTGGAGTGGGAAGAAGGCGACAAGGAAATTCGTTACCCACCCACTACCCACTTAATAGCCACGGTGGATGATTAACTGACGTGCTTGACTTTGACTCTGAAGGCATCGACGGTATGGACGACGATGCAGGAGAAGATTTAGAATCTATGGGGTGCCATACTTCCACCTCGTCACACGACCTATACATGGTGGATACGCCCAAGGAGGACGACGGTGACAATCTGAAAGATAAAACCCCCTGGCAAAAGCCAAAGCGACGGCGTAGACACCATTCCAAGTTCAGCAACAGTAAAAATAGCAGCAAGAGCGCCAGAAGGATCGATACTCCGGTGACAACAACGACCATACGGAACCAGCGATGGAGCAGGACGAGCCAGGTCACGCCGAACACAGTTCGGAGCAGACGCCCGATGACAATGATCCTGAGGGACGAGTTCATCAAACCTCCCCAGGACAAGAACACAGTCCGGACGACGACGCATTCATCATTCCGGAAGAATGCGTGGAATGAGATAACCTCCACAGAAAGCTTATTGCCACAGCGAGAAGTCTAAAGAATCAGAAGCAACGGCTCAAAGCCGCATAGGAAAAGCTCAACCGCAGATGGAATAAAGTGCTAGACACTGAAGAAAGATATGGCGACGATCGCCATACAAAGAGCTATCCAAAACGCAAGCTACTGCCAGAATTCGACAACGAGGCCGTTCCACCAAAGACTAATACGACCAGGAGGCCCAACGTACCGCTCCACAACCGCAACGGAACAGCCACTGACGCCGCGCACGATCTACGTGAGCACCTGGATAAGAAAGCTGGCACAGCTAGGTCCATCTACGGATCTAAAGGACACACCCCAGCGAGGGACTGTGGTCATCAAAACGATTATGCCAATCAAATACCAGTTAGGAATAAACACCGGACACAACAATAGCCAACGACATGCCACAGCACGTCCAGATACAGAGGGGCTGCTCACCCCCTGTGCTTTACCGAAGAAGTACTGGACCATGAATTTCCACAGGGCTTTAAACCTGTGAACATAGAGGCATACGACAGAACGACAGACCCAGGGGTCTGGATCGAGGACTTTATCCTGCATATACATATGGCTCGTTGGGATGACCTCCATGCCATCAAATACCTTGCCCTGAAACTAAAGGGACCGGCTCGACACTGGTTGAAAAGCCTCCCCGAAAATTCAATTGGGAGTTGGGAGGAACTCGAGGATGCTTTCAGGGCCGATTTTCAAGGGACTTATGTCTGGCCCCCGGATGCTGACGATTTAAGTCCCATAATCCAACAGCCCGGAGAGTCCACCCACAAGCTTTGGAACAGATTCCTCACTAAAAAGAATCAAATTGTCGATTGTCCGGACGCCGAAGCCTTAGCGGCATTCAAACACAACATCCGCGACGAGTGGCTCACCAGAAACCTCGGCCAAGAAAAGCCAAGGACAATGGCAGCCCTAACAAGCCTTATGACCCGCTTTTGCGCGGGTGAACATAGCTGGCTAGCCCGTAAAGGCACCAGCGACCCCAGCACATCCAAAATAAGGGATGGCAAAGGGAAGCCATGGCGTAATAAAAACAAACGCCAAAACAAGGAAGATAGCCCGGATAACACAACGGTTAATGCCGGATTCAGGGGCTCTCGACTTGATCAGCAAAAGAAGCCATCTAAAGGCAGTAAAGAGGGACTGTCCGGTCTGAACAGAGTCCTGGACAGATTATGCCAAATTCATGGCACCCCTGACAAACCTGCGAACCACACGCATAGAGAGTGCTGGGTCTTCAAGCAGGTCGGCAAATTAAATGCCGAACACATGGGAAGGGAAACGCCAAGTGAAGACAAGGATGAACCTCGCCAGCTGAACACTAGGGGACAGAAAAAAATTCCCGCTAGAGGTTAAAACAGTGAACATGATCCACGCGACTCGTACATCCATGGGAAGGCACGAACACGCGCATAGAGACGCGCGTGATACAGAGCCCATCATACCCACACCTAACTACTGAATGTCTTATCCGATCACCTTCGATCGCTTGGACGGCCGAACTAGTATTCGGCCGGGAGGATCAGAGGCCTTGGTGCTTGACCCAATAATCGATGGATACCATCTCACCCATGTCCTCATGGACGGCGGCAGCAGTCTCAATCTAATATCTGAGGACACTGTCTGCAGGATGGGGATAGACCCATCCAGAATTAGTCAAATTAACACCACCTTTGAAGGGGTGATAACAGGCGTTGAAGCCTACAGCAGGGGCTCTGTCGTAATGGAGGTAACATTCGGCTCTTCAGGTAACTCCAGAAGCAAAGAACTACTCTTCATCATCACACTCTTCCAAAGCGACTATCATGCATTGCTTCGAAGAACGGCCTTCGCCCGCTTCAACGCATTGCCGCACTATGGCTACCTTACACTCAAGATGTCCGGTCCACGTGTCGTCATCACTGTTAGGGAATCACAGAGCGCTCCTCACGCGTAGAGGAACACGCGACAACCCTAGTGGCCGGACTATAAGCGGCCTCCAATATCAAAAAACATGACTGGTCATTAAGACCAAGGACACGGTTAGACGAGTCCGGTAGCCCGGATAAAATTGAACCAGGGCACCGTATATGTAATCCCATAGCGGACACCAGGGGCTATAAATACTTAATACAGCCCTACACTTGGCTCAACCTTATTGGCAGGCCAACATCTTACACCTTTACTATCCATCGCATACTTACGTTGTACTCTCCTACGAGTTTTCTTTTTCCACAGACAACGTTCGCGCGATACCCTTCCAGGATACGGCACAACAGAGACAAAGGCGCAGACGTGCAGCAGGGCCCCGTTCAACAGGTTTCTTTTTAGATTAAGCCCCTATGTAAACCTTTTCTATTGCCTCTTGTTGTTTAACCATCCCATGGGTTCCATACCACAGAGGATACTGCCGTTATTGGCATTTTGCCACGACAGATTAAACGCATGTACCTGGAAACACAGGGTTTATAATGAATGGGCATTCTTGAGCCCATCATCTATTATAAAGTCCGAATACCTTCGGGAGTGTTCGGCGTCACGAGTTTGGCATTATATACATCAGCTCCGAATCATGTCTTTGGTCAAATGTTGGGTTTGCCCGGCTCCTGGGTTTGCCGCCTTACGTTGCATTATTATCGGCTAAGGTGGCCAAAGGAGAACTACTGCGATTGTGCCCTGGTTATTCCGGACGAGCACCTTAGTAGAGAAAGCCGAAAACTGACGGTCATGATACAGCGAGAGACTGTTCAACCACTCGAAGACTTATCGGAATCTTTAGGATCCCTCCGCATTAACGAAGGACCGTTTCCCGGTCATGTACACACGCGCCAGTATTCGGATGCAAGCGAAAGTACCAGGGGCTACAGAGTAGCCCCACCATTAGACTCCCATGGCTAAGCGAAAGCGTTACACCTATATAGTCTGGTTGCCTAGTTCGACATGCAATCACCTCCTTAGTGGACCAAGACGTTGGATCAAGTGTGATTATGCATATTTTTCTCAAACACCCCCGCATTATACGCGTGGGGGCTGAAGCCAACGACTGCTAACTTTCGGATTACATGTATATATATACAAAAAACGGCCACACAGGAGACACAATAATACTTTCAGGCAAAAAGTATAAATATAGCCTCACAACCAAAATAACATTGTTTTTACAATGACTCGATTCATCACTCGAATAATACATTCTTCGAGCACTGCGCCTCTATTAGGCGGGCACCTTCTGTGACCTGCACCAAGTAGTGCTCGGCCGGATATTGGCCCCCCACCGAATCCTGGGTCCCTATAATGGCGGCCTCCATATCCGTCGAATAGGCTTTAACGCGGGCAAGGGCCATCCACGCACCCTCTATGCACGCCGACCTTCTCATGGCATCGATCCGAGGCACGGCCCCAAGGAACTGTTGCACCAAGCCAAAGTAACTGTCCGGCTTAGGCCCCTTCAGCCAAAGATGGTCTATTACAGACTGCATTGCAAGACCGGACAGCCTGTGAAGCTCCACTGCGGCAGCCATCTTGTCACTTAACGGCAGCGGGCGAGTGGGAGCATTGAACTGTGACCACAAAAGCTTCTCCACTTCCTTATCACCCTGATCTTCGAAGAACTTGGCAGCGTCAGCTGTACTCTTCACCAAATCCGCATACGCGTCCGTAGGACTCCAGCGTCCATCCAGGGGAGCGTACTTCGGATCGAAAAACTTCGTCCGTAGCAAGTAGGAGCCCCCAGCTGCAATTTTACCGGCCTGTTGAAGCTCCTCCCGCGCACCCCTGAGCTTGGTCCGTATTTCCTTGGTGGCATTAAGTGCCTTGTTCAGGTCAGCCGAACTATCCTTATGCTCCTTTTTAAGGAGCTCATATCGGTCAGCGGCATTTTTTAACTCCACAGCCATTTCGGCTATCTTTTCCTCGCTTCGGAGATGAGCAGCCTGTTCGGCTCTCAATTCCTCGACCGCCTTTAGGGCAGCCGCATTGCTAACCCGAGCTTGTTCCTTGGCCTGGGCAAGTTCCAGCCTCAGGGCCTCCACGACATCAACACCATCTGTAGTCCAAACGTACTACATTAATATCATGTTGCCTTCATATTTTCCTATACAAAGGAAGGCAGAGCACATACCTTGTGATTTGTCCAGCCGCTCGTTCACCAGCGTGATATCGGCATCAATCGATCCAATCTGCCTCGTTAGTTCGGCAACTCCAACGGATTGACCGGCGGCCGGACCCATAGGTACCTGCACATATTTGCAGCACAATCATTGGTTTATGATCCCCCGTTTGCCGCCTAGGGCAGGCAACCAGAGTCTCAGGGGCTACTATCTATATGGAGCACACCTAGCGCGTGCCTCACAGCCAAAAAATAGTGTATTCTTCACTACATACCTCAAAGACTCTGAGCAGGCTTGTAAATGCTTCATTCAAGCCACTTTTAGCGGATGAAATCTTCTTGAGCACCACGCTCATTAATGAACGGTGCTCCTCTGAGAGCGCAACTCGCTCCAGTAGGCCTGCCAGTACGTCCGGCTGGACATTGAACTATGCCGGACCCTTCCCATCGCCTCCCGTGGGAGCCAAACGCTCCGGGCTCAGGGCGGCTGACGCATTGGCTTCCGGCTTTGGCAAATCCGGACTCCTCCGTGACGACACCTCGGTGTCGTCCGCTTCATGAGTCGGAGAGGCGAGTAGGGTCTTGCTCTCCATCATCTCCAGAGGAAGAACCCCTGAAGACGAACTCTATTGAGAAGAGCTGCTAGACCGACTGCAAAATACGGATCCTGGTTATTGATCTAGGAGAAACAAAGTACCTTCGAATTAACGATTTACTTACAGCTTGGTGGAGGGCTGGCTCGTTGGCGGGCATAACGCGGTGAGGATGCCCGTCGCGGCGGAGCCCCTTGGTGATGCCTTCTTCCCTTGCTTGGGCATCTCCGTCTCCAAGTCTTCGGAGGCGGCCCTCTTCTTCCCGCGTGGGGACGAGGCCTTAGCCTCCCCTTCCAGACTATCCTCCTTAGGGGAGGTAACAATTCCCCCGGTTCGGGTGCACAGAGTGTCGAGTTCAGTTTCTTTGTTCTTCCCCTTATCCTTCTCTAAGGGCATTGTGCTGAGTACCCGGTCAAGCATCTTGGTCATGGTGGGACCAGGCGAACCTTCGGGAAGTGGCGCTGGACACCTGATTCTCTCCGCCTTGTTGAGCCATTCCTGGCCACGGATGATTTTCAGAATAAACATTTATGATAAATACAAAACAAGGTATCCGGTATCAAGGCTACTTACTTGGGTATCTAGGCGATTACAGCTTAGGCCCGCATCCTCGGTGGTGTCCGGACACTCTACTTTCTGTCCGAAGAATAATTTGCACATCCCTTCGAGCTTCAAGCCGAAAAAGTGCTTGACAGTCCACGGACCCTCCGGATTGAACTCCCACATCCGGAGAGGCCGACGTTGGCACGGCAACATCCGTCGGATTAACATCACTTGCATTATGCTGACAAGGTTAATGTCCCTCAAAAGAAGCTCCCGGATGTGATTCTGCAGTACTGGTACATCACCAGCGGGCCCCCAATTCCGTCCTACGTCGGTCCAAGATGCCAACTGTGACGGAGGGCCCGAGCGGAACTCGAGGGCGGCTACCCACTTTGTGCCCCTGGGAGCCGTAACATAAAACCACCTCCACTGCCATACATCGGATACTTCTGGGAAATAACCCTCTGGCCATGAGGCATCGTCGTTCCTGCTTATTATGGCACCTCTACACTCCACGTGTCACCCCTCGATCATCTTCGGCTTCACATTGAAGGTCTTGAGCCATAAGCCGAAGTGTGGGGTGACGTGAAGAAAAGCCTCAGACACGATAATGAACGACGAGATATGGAGGATAGCGTCCAGAGCCAGATCATGAAAATCCAACCCATAGTAGAACATGAGCCCCCTCACAAAGGGGTCGAGGGTGAAGCCCGAGCCGCGGAGGAAGTGTGGGACAAACACGACGCACTCATTGGGCTCCGGTGTAGGGATGACCTGTCCTGGAGCAGGAAGCCTGTGCTGGATGTCGGCGGTCAGGTATCCGACCTCCCTAAACTTTGCAATATCTTCCTTTTGAATTGAGGAGGACACCCACCGCCCTTGAGGGTCAGATCCGTACATATTGGAGGATCTGGGGTGTTGGAGCTTAGGTTTCGGGTGCACGAGGAAGGTGGAAAAGAGGCATAGGCCTCGACCCCTTTATAAAGGGGTTGAATATCAAGAGTCCTCGGTGTGACCATTTGAGGCTTATCTAAAAACACACGAAGTTATACCAACGGCCTCGTGGGGTCACGCACGCCCATATTAATGGAAAATCCTATAATAAGAGGAATGTGATCTCTTCCTCGATGGGACGTGCCAATAAAACCGCCTCGCAACACGAGTCGAGGTGGGGCAGGAAACGCCAATTCACCTTGGACCGGGCCACGATGCAAGGGCACGACGTATGAAGATTGCCAGCAGATCAGATTTATGCTATGGTATGTGAAGATCATCTTGCGGATCCGGACACGGTCTACGTGTTCGATAACCACTTTGGAGTATTCGGAGAAGGAACCCGCCTTGCAATGCCGAAGACAATACTGCACGTCGGACTCATCGTTATTGAAGCCTGGTTCAGGGGTGAGGGAGTCCTGGACTAGGGGGTGTCCGGATAGCCGGACTATCATCATCGGCTGGACTACAAGACTATGAAGATAGAAGATTGAAGACTTCGTCCCGTGTCCGGATGGGACTTTCCTTGGCGTGGAAGGCAAGCTTGGCAATACGGATATGTAGATCTCCTACCATTGTAACCGACTCTGTGTAACCCTAGCCCTCTCCGGTGTCTATATAAACCGGAGGGTTTTAGTCCGTAGGACGAAAAACCATTACAATAATCATACCATAGGCTACTTTCTAGGGTTTAGCCTCCTTGATCTCGTGGTAGATCCACTCTTGTACTACCCATATCATCAATATCAATCAAGCAGGAGTAGGGTTTTACCTCCATCGAGAGGGCCCGAACCTGGGTAAAAACATTGTGTCCCTTGTCTCCTGTTACCATCCGCCTAGACGCACAGTTCGGGACCCCCTACCCGAGATCCGCCGGTTTTGACACCGACATCGGTGACCCCCTACCCGAGACCCTCTACGGCGATGGAGCCGGATACTGACCTTGTCCCTTGTAAAGCCCGTGGCTCCGAGGTGCTGGAATCCTCGCCGGACTCCGAACCTTCTGCGCCCCTACCAATCGAATCCGATTGGGCGCCGATCATGGAGTTCACCGCTGCGGACATCTTTCAGCACTCACCCTTTTGCGACATCCTGAATTCGCTAAAGTATCTCTCGTTATCAGGAGAGCCCCGGCCGGACTATGGTCAGGACGGTTGGGATGCGGACGACGAAGAATTTCAAAGCCCAAACCGACATGCTAGACTACGACTCCGAAGACATCGACGGTATGGACGACGATGCCGGAGACGACCAAGAACCAGCACCTACGGGGCACTGGAAGACCACCTCATCATACGACATATACATGGTGGACATCCCAAAAGGATGGGAACGTCGAAGAAGCAGCGGAGGCAGATTCCTCTAAGAAACAGCCTAAGCGCCGACGTCAGTGGCGCCGCTCTAAATCCCGCCACAGCAAGAATGGAGATTCTGGCACCGGAGATAATAACACCCCAGAGAGTGCCAAAGACAACCCCCTCCAGCAAGATTCAGCACAGGAGGATGGAGAAGCCATCCCTCACGAGAGAGCGGCAGATGAAGAGGTAGAGGATGATAATTACATGCCTCCCTCCGGAGACGAGGCAAGCCTCAACTACGACGAATTCGTCATGCCCGAGGATCCCGTCGAACAAGAGCGTTTCAAACGCAGGCTCATGGCCACGGCAAACAGCCTAAAGAAAAAGCAACAACAGCTCCGAGCTGATCAAGACCTGTTGGCTAACAGATGGATCGAAGCCCTCGCGGCCGAAGAGCATGAACTCGAATGCCCCTCCAAAAGCTACCCAAAACTCAAGTTGCTCCCCCTATTAGAGGAGGAGGCATATAAACCCTCATCACCAGCGCACAATACGGCAGACTGACCACCTCATGGCCGTGACAAAGAGGCATCTAGGCCCTCCACCAGAACCGTACCCCAGCACCGCTCGAAAAGCGCGAAGCCACGGGGGAATGCGCCGGACTTGCGAGACATATTGGAGGACAAGGCAAGACAATCAAGATCGATCTACGGATCACGTGGGCACCCCACGATGCACGACGATTACCGTCCTGCCGGATACAGCAACTCCGGCCGGGCCGAACATAGTAGACAAAGCTCGCTTGAGCTACGTCGTGATATTGCCCAATATAGAGGTGCCGCACACCCACTATGCTTCACAGATGAAGTAATGGATCATCAAATCCCTGAAGGGTTTAAACCCGTGAACATTGAATCCTACGATGGCACAACAGACCCCGCGGTGACGATCTCCACGCCATCAAGTATCTCCCACTCAAGCTTAAAGGACCAGCTCGGCATTGGCTTAACAGCTTGCCAGTAGAGTCAATTGGGTGTTGGGAGGACCTGGAAGCCGCATTCCTCGACAACTTCCAGGGCACATATGTGCGACCACCAGACGCCGATGACCTAAGCCACATAATTCAGCACCCAGACGAATCAGCCAGACAATTCTGGACACGGTTCTTAACAAAGAAAAATCAAATCGTCGACTGTCCGGATGCAGAGGCCCTCGCAGCCTTCAAACACAACATCCGTGACGAGTGGCTGGCCCGGCACCTAGGACAGGAAAAGCCAAAATCCATGGCAGCCCTCACATCACTCATGACCCGCTTCTGTGCGGGAGAGGACAGCTAGCTAGCCCGTAGTTACAACCTCAGCAAAAATTCTGGCAGTCCGGACAACAAGGACCGCAATGGCAGGTCGCGTCGCAACAAAAACAAACGCCGCGTTAACGGCGATAACACTGAGGATACGACAGTCAACGCCGGATTCAGAGGCTCCAAACCCAGTCAGCGGAAAAAGCCATTCAAAAGAACTACTCCGGGTCCGTCCAATTTGGACCGAATACTCGACCACTCTTGCCAGATACACGGCACCCCCGAAAAGCTAGCCAATCACACCAACAGGGATTGTTGGGTATTTAAGCAGGCAGGCAAGTTAATTGCTGAAAACAATGACAAGGGGCTGCATAGCAATGACGAGGAAGAGACCCGGCCGCCGACCAGTAGAGGACAAAAGGGTTTCCCCCCACAGGTGCGGACGGTAAACATGATATACGCAACCCACATACCCAAGAGGGAGCGGAAGCGTGCACTTACGGATGTATATGCGATGGAGCCAGTCGCCCCGAAGTTCAATCCAGGGTCCTCTTGCCCGATCACTTTCGATTGAAGGGACCACCCCACCAGTATCCGCCATGGCGGATTCGCCGCATTGGTTTTAGACCCAATCGTCGATGGATTTCACCTCACTAGAGTCCTGATGGACGGCGGCAGCAGCCTGAACCTGCTTTATCAGGATACAGTGCGCAAGATGCATAGACCCCTCAAGGATTAAACCTACAAAGACGACCTTCAAAGGCGTCATACCAGGTGTAGTGGCCAATTGTACAGGCTCGGTTACACTGGAAGTGGTCTTCGGATCCCCGGATAACTTCCAAAGCGAGGAGTTAATCTTCGATATAGTCCCGTTCCGCAGCGGCTATCATGCTCTGCTCGGACGGACCGCGTTTGCAAAGTTCAACGCGGTGCCGCATTATGCATACCTCAAGCTCAAGATGCCAGGCCCTCGAGGAGTCATCATGGTCAACGGAAACACTGAACGCTCCCTCCGAACGGAGGAACACACAGCGGCTCTCGCGGCAGAAGTACAGAGCAGCCTCTTAAGGCAATTCTCAAGTCCGGCCGTTAAGCGACCGGACATGGCCAAACGCGCCCAGAGCAACATACATCAAGACCACCTGGCACGTTCCGAGCACGCATAGCAATGCGGCCCCAACCCCAGCCCTTGCATGATTGCAAGACTAGTCCTTCGCGTACATCATTACGCTCTGGAGATACCATGGGCATAGGGGGAGGGGCACGACCACGACAGGCCCAGAGCGCGGCTCGACCACACCAGGGGCTCCCAAGTGTGTCGCTCTTTTTCTTTTTTCTTTTTTTACCCACAGGACTCCGTTCACCAGAGGCCCTGTCCGGCAGTGGACCTGCCGAACTCACGATGTAACAGCCAGGGAAGGACAAAGGCTACGACGAACACTCAGGTGGTCTCCATTATGAGCATTAAATCTGTTTAATACACCATTCCGCAGCCTACCCCTGGAGGGGGACATGTTTAATAGTCCAATCCCTTGCTTGCCACACTATTTGTATCGCTCTGCATTCATGGCAGTATTTCTGAATAAACAATGCATCGCTTTTTTCTTATAATTGCATCCCTTTCTCATATATGTTCGTTTATGACATTTTGCATCCATACACTTTGGTACGGCTGAATACACCAGGGGCTTATGTTCCCCGCATTATGGTGTGATAAGTCCGAACACTTTCACATGTGCGGCACCCCGAACTTATAGCATTATATGCATCGGCTCCGAGTCATGTCTTGGGTCAATAGTTGGGTTTGCCCGGCTCCCATGTTTTGGTACCTTACGTTCCGTTTTATCGGCTAAGGTAGCACTGGGATAACCACTGCGATTGCGCCCCGGTTCAGCTGGGCGAGCGCCTCAATGGAGAAAGCTAAAACTGACTGTCATGATAAGGCGAGAGCTGGTCGCTGTTCGAGAGGTCTTTTCAAGTCCCTAAAGACTTATGCCGCTTAGAGCGAGGAACCGGCTTTGTCTGGCCCAGGCGTGGATAGCGCCCCGAACTCGGTCTTCCGAACACTAGGGGCTTCACCGAAATTTAAAATTATAGAATTCTATGGCTAAGTGAGAGTGTTCAAGCATTATAAGTCCGGTTGCCTTGTTCGTCATGTTGAGCGCCTCCCTAGATGGACCCAAAAATGGGAACAAGAGCGCTCAAGTTTATCCCGAACACCCCAGCACTCATGGCATGGGGGCTGAAGCCGATGACTTGCCATCTCTCAGATTTGATAAATGGCCGCACAGAAGGTAATATTTTAAATTAATAAGCGTTGCTTAGCGCATATGAACAAAGTTTTCAGCGCACAGGATAACACATTGCGAGTCTACTCAAATATTACATGTTTGGAGCACTCATCCGCAATCTTGAGGGCACCCTTCAGGACACTCTTATAATACATTTCGGGTGTGCGATACTCCTTGCCCGCCGGCGGCGCGTCCGTCATAAGCTTCTCAGCATCCAGCCTGCCTCAGTGCAATTTTGCACGGGCAAGGGCCCGACGGGCACCTTCAATGCAGGCAGAACGCTTGACGACTTCCACCCAGGGACACGCATCCACCAGCCGCCGTACCAGGCCGAAGTAGCTCCCAGGCATGGCCTCCCCGGGCCACAGCCGAACTATGAGGCCCTTCATGGCCTGTTCGGCTACCTTGTGGAGCTCGACCAGCTGCTTCAGCTGGTCGCTAAGGGGCACCGGATGTCCGGCCACAGCATATTGAGACCAGAAGACCTTCTCCGTCGAGCTCCCCTCCTCGGCCCGGTAGAATGCGGCAGCATCGGACACGCTGCGAGGCAGATCTGCAAACTCTCCTGGAGAGCTCCTAATTCAGGTAAGTAACAGGTAATTCACATTCACATGCTTGCTTTGCATCAAAAATGCCTTACCCGCCACTATTTTCTTCACCGCCTCAATCTCCTGGAGGGTCTTATGGGCTTCGGCCTTAGCGGCTTTGGCACTCTCAAGAGCCGATGCAAGCTCAGACTCTCGAGTCTTTGAGTCGCGCTCCAAACTCTCATGTTTTTCCACAAGAACCTGGAGCTCTTGCTGCACCTCCGCCACCCGCGCCTCCTGCTTCTCTCTCTCAGCTCGTTCCGCAGCCGCATTATGCTCGGCCGCGGACACGGCCTCCTTCAGGGTCGCCACCTCGTTCGTGGCCCCTGCAGTGCCCACGTTATCCTTGTTATTTCTCTTGCAACCTAAATCCTTTTCTGTAAGATACAAATTTAATACGATGTTACTCACCTTCTTTGTCCTCGAGCTGCTTCTTGGCAAGGCCGAGCTCGTTCTCGGACCGCTCGAGGGCCAGCTTTAAAGCACCGACCTCCGCAGTCAGTGCGGCAGAGGTCAGCAGCGTAGCCTGCAATCCCATATTGACATAATTTTTAGAATTCCTGCGTATATCTTTATAAGATCCTCAGTCCGGCTTTTCTTTCCGAACACCGAACCGAGCATCAGGGGCTACTGTCTATGCGGTATTACATTACATATTTTAAATTTCTTACCTCAAAGCCTGTTAGAAGGCTGCTGCAGGCTTCGGTCAGCCCGCTCTTGGCGAGATGAACCTTCTGAATCACCGCACTCATGATAGTGTGGTGTTCTTCCTTGATGGAGCGCCGTTGAGCGCCTCCAACAAGTTGTCTGGAACCTCCGGTTGGACGGAGGTCGCCGGTGTCACGGTCTTGCCCTTCTTACGAAGGGGCCGCCTGCCGGACTCCGGAACCACAGCTGGTTCCGGTGTGGAGTCCGGTGCAAAGTCCGGGAGGTTGCCTTGCGGCACCTTCGGAGCCTCCTCCTCCTGATGGGTCCCCTCTTGGGATCCCAGCTCGGCGTCGTCAGCGTCACGGGGAGTTGAGGCGGTCGGAATGGAATCCACATCCGACGGAGCCAAGGACCCGCTCGATGAAGCGGGAAGATCGTCCTCGGCCGGACTACAGGTTGTATGCGGTATTAGAAGGACACTACGTGGCACAAAGAGAAATTATAAATCATTCAGGAATCCGGGTACTTACGATCTTGCCGGGGGCTTGGCCCTTGAGGGCCACCCCTCGTCGCCGTCATCGGCGTTGGCGGAGCAGCTCGGAGGAAGGGTCCTTCCCTTCTTGGACCCTTCGGCCTCCCTCGTTGGGGAAGCCTTCCTCTTCTTCTCTCCCCCCTCTTGGGGAGAGTCCTCTTTCTCCTCCTCGTCTTTTGGGGAGGAGTCTGCCTCGGAGCCATCAGACGATGAGTCCGATATTACCTGGCACCGGGAACTCCTTCGGGTTCCCGTGGCCTTCTTCTTGGCCTTCTTTTCCGGCACCACGTAAAGTGCCGGAATGAGCAGCCCCGTCAGACGGGTGTCTGCTGGGTCTTCTAGAAGGGGAGCCGGACAGTTAACCTGTCCGGACGTCCTCTGCCAGTCCTGTTAAAGGCATTGGGAGTTTAGATCCCACATAGAGTCAAACTATGAAAGAAATGAGTGTCCCATAAAGGATAACATAGCTTACCCCGCCGGCTGGGCGCTGCGTGCTAAATCCGCGATCTTCAGTTGCGGATGCGGGGGCTTCTCCTCCCTTGAACAGCACCCTCCAGGCAGCTTCGTACGTCATGTCGAAGAGCCTGCTCAGGGTCCGGTGCTGTGCCGGATCAAACTCCCATAAATTGAAGGCCCGTTGCTGGCAGGGGAGAATCCGGAGGACGAGCATGACCTGGATCACGTTGACAAGCTTAAGCTTCTTGTTCACCAGGGTCTGGAGGCAGGACTGGAGTCCGGTCAGCTCCACCGAACTACCCCATAGCAAGCCCTTCTCTTTCCAGGAGGTGAGCTGCATGGGGGTACCAGATCTGAACTCGAGGGCCGCTGCCCATTTAGGGTCACGCGGCTCGGTGATGTAGAACCACCCCGATTGCCACCCCTTGACGGATTCCACAAAGGCACCCTCGAGCTAAGTGACGTTGGGCATTTTGCCCACCATGGCGCCTTTGCACTCTGCTTGGATGCCCTTCACCACCTTTGGCTTGACATTGAAGGTCTTTAGCCACAAGCCGAAGTGGGGCTGGATGCAGAGGAAGGCCTCACACACGACGATGAATGCCGAGATATTGAGGATAAAGTTTGGCGCCAGATCGTGGAAATCCAGGCCATAGTAGTACATGAGCCCCCGGACAAAGGGGTGAAGTGGGAAGCCCAGTTCGCGGAGGAAGTGGGGGAGAAATACGACCCTCTCATGGGGCCTGGGGGTGGGGATGAGCTGCCCCTCGTCGGGCAGCCGGTGCATGATGTTGCTGGACAGGTATCCGGCACCGCGCAGCTTCTCGATGTGCCCCTCCGTAATGGAGGAGGCCATCCACTTGCCTCCCGCTCCGGACATGGCTGGAGAAGGCTGAGGCGAGATGTGCGGACTTGGGCGCTGGAGCTCGAGTGCGCAGAGATGGTTAAGCAAAGGAGGAGGAAGGCGTAGGTAAAAAAGGCGGATCCTTATCCCCTTATATATGGGCGGACGAAGACTATGCGTCCCCACCGGCCTGGTAAAGCTCGCTTATCTCCCAAGCGCCACAATCAATGGCGCGGTTGGGTTACCCACGTCCATATTGATGGGAATCCCGGAATAAGGGGAACACGATCTCTGCTTCGACAAGACGTGCCAAGGAAACCACTTCGCTAAACGCGCTGAGGTGGTATAATAAAAATGATTCAATAAAAGGCTTGGAAGTGGTGTGACGTCGCGCCACTGAATACGTCAGCAGATTGAACTTGTGTACATATTATTCTCTCTATGGTGGTACGTGGAATTTATTTTGCAGAGCCGGACACTATCCTGGTGTTCACAATCTTCTATGGAATATTCGGAGGAGGAACCCGCCTTGCAATGCCGAAGACAATATGCGTGCCGGACTCGTCGTCATTGAAGCCTGGCTCAGGGGCTACTGAGGGAGTCCTGGACTAGGGGGTGTCCGGATAGCCGGACTATCATCATCGGCCGGACTACAAGACTATGAAGATAGAAGATTGAAGACTTCGTCCCGTGTCCGGATGGGACTTTCCTTGGCGTGGAAGCCAAGCTTGGCAACACGGATATGTAGATCTCCTACCATTGTAACCGACTCTGTGTAACCCTATCCCTCTCCGGTGTCTATATAAACCGGAGAGTTTTAGTCCGTAGGACGAACAACCATTACAAGAATCATACCATAGGCTAGCTTCTAGGGTTTAGCCTCCTTGATCTCGTGGTAGATCCACTCTTGTACTACCCATATCATCAATATCAATCAAGCAGGAGTAGGGTTTTACCTCCATCGAGAGGGCCCGAACCTGGGTAAAAACATTGTGTCCCTTGTCTCCTGTTACCATCCGCCTAGACGCACAGTTTGGGACCCCCTACCCGAGATCCGCCGGTTTTTACACCGACAAGGGGCTACTGAGGGAGTCCTGGATTAGGGGTATCCAGACAGCCGTACTGTATACATCGTCCGGACTATTAAAGCGTGAAGATACAAGACTCAAGACTTCGGCCCGTGTCCGGATGGGACTCTCCTTGGCGTGGAAGACAAGCTTATAAACCGGAGAGGTTGGTCCTTAGAAGGCTGATCACAATTACAATCATACCATCATACGCTAGCTCTTAGGGTTTAGCCTCTACGATCTCGTGGTAGATCTACTCTTGTACTACCCATATCATCAACATTAATCAAGCAGGAAGTAGGGTTTTACCTCCATCGAGAGGGCCCGAACCTGGGTAAACATCTGTGTCCCTTGCTTCCTGTTACCATCAGCCTTGATGCATAGATCGGGACCCCCTACCTGAGATCCGCCGGTTTTGACACCGACACCGTCCATTCAGCGTTAGATCGGATCTTCCGCAATTTGAATCACCGCGAGTACGACTCCCTCATCCGCGTTCTAGTGACGCTTCCGCTTAGCGATCTTCAAAGCACTACTAGGAAAAGGGCTATAGATGGGATGGACACTAATGGCGCACCAGAGATGTAGTGCGCCACTACTATATACTAATGGTGCACCACTTGCCGATGCGCCATTAGTGTGGAAGACACTAATGGCGCACCAGACAAAATGTGCGCCACTAGTGATTTTTTTTCATTTTTACATACATTCTAATGGCGCACCCGATCGAAGTGCGCCATTACTAGTTCTAACTAGTAATGGCGCACCAGCCACAAAGTGCGCCAGTACTGTATTTTTTTAATTCTTTTTTTGCAAAACTACTAATGGCGCACCGTGTCACAGTGCGCCATTACTAGTTTAAACTAGTAATAGCGCACCAACTGCTGGTGCGCCATTAGTATATATATATATATATATATATATATTTACTTTTTTGCAAAACTACTAATGGCGCACCACATGCAGGTGCGCCATTAGTAACCAGGGTTACTAATGGCGCATTTGCAGGTGGTGCGCCATTAGTAACCTGGGACCCCAACAAGATATTTTGGACAGCCACACCTACCCACTCACTTTCCCCACTTCATTCCCTCCACCTCCTTCTCCAAGCTTTCGGCTGCCTCCTCCTCCTCACCTCATTTGCACCATAGATTCATCAAAATTAAGTGGTGAAATTACCTTTTTGTGATACGTAAGTAAGGGGAAAGCTATGTTCATGAAGTAGATCTACTTTTTTTTCTCCCTAGCTCACTCCAACAATGTGCACATGCACTTTTTGTGGCCTAGCTAGATCTATGTATGTTTGTGGTGTTGCATATATGTTTGTGTTTGTAGGTACTGGTATTTGAAATGCGATAGTTGCCAATATTTTGCCGGAATGTTGATTCATTTCCGTTCCGGCGAGAATTTTGGCACTATGCATTCTTTTTGGTCCTATTTTTAGGGAAGGTCATGCCAAATTTTTTCTTGGTTCTAAAATATCGTTTTGCCCTACCCCGCAGGCGACCATGGTCCGCACGATGACCGAAGGCATCGTGAATAGGTTTTTGAGCTCCACGAAGGCCAAGATGCTTCAAAAGAACGAGACGGAGATAAGATGTCCATGTCGAACATGCAAGCTGAAGAGCCTTATTGCGGACCCGGATTCCGGGCAGGTGCGGGACCACCTTCTCTTGCGTGGTTTGATGGATGGCTATCAGTGGCAAGGTGATGAAGATGACTATGAAGTCTTCCATGGGGGCCGGGCAAGAAATGAGGAAGGGCAACAAGACAACCACCGCGGCGAGGGCGGGAAGAAGACGAAGAATCTCCAGGACATGATCACGACGGTGATTCTGTACACAGTCATCATGTCGAAGATGTCGTACATGATGACGAGGAAGATCAAGACGAAGGGCATGATCATGAAGATGAAGATGCCGAAGCAGACGACGATGGAGGCTACATGCAGGACCCTCATATTCAAGAGCTGCTTCTCAAGCAGACGGATAACGCAAGGGCTGCCGCCCGAGAGAAAGCCAAGCTGGATCAACTGGAGATAGACGTGGTTACTCCATTGTATGAAGGATGCAGGCCCGAGGATACCCGCCTGAAAGTAACGCTCATGGCTCTGGAGATGAAGGTAAAACACAAAATGACCGACGCATGCTTCGACGAGAACATGTCATTCTGGCACGAATGTCTTCCCAAGGGGAACAAGTGCCCGACCAGTTTCGAGGAGGCGAAGAAAATCGTGTGTCCTCTGGATTTACCGCACGTGAAATACCATGTGTGCATGAACAATTGCATCATTTATCGGGACAAGCACGCGGAGTCTACCATATGTCCGGTGTGCGGCGTCACTCGATACAAGAAGAGGAAGAAAGCTCCTCGAAAATCGATGTGGTACTTTCCGATCACTCCTCGTCTGCAGCGGTATTTCGCGGACCCTAAGGTAGCAAAGCTCCTGTGTTGGCACGCGGATAGGGAGGAGAAGAAGCGGGAAGATGACGGAAATGATCCGGAGATAAATAAAAAAGACAAGATGCTGAGTCACCCTAAGGATGCGAGCCAGTGGCAAGCGTTGAACTTCGAATACCTAGAATTTGGGAAGGATCCAAGGAACATCATGCTGGGCGCGAGCACCGATGGAGTCAATCCGTTTGGCAGCCAGAGAAGCACACATAGCACCTGGCCTGTGTTTGTGTGGATGTACAACCTTCCCCCTGGTTGTGCATGAAGAGGAAGTACATTCACATGAGTATGCTAATTGAAGGGCCGAAACAACCAGGGAATGACATCAATCTGTATCTGGGGCTGCTGAAAGAGGAGCTAGACACGCTGTGGAAAACGCCAGCCAATACGTGGGACGCCGCAGACAAAGAATATTTCCCTATGAGAGCCACACTGCTCACAACGGTGCACGACTATCTCGGTTACGGATATCTCGCGGGGCAGGTAGTCCATGGATTTTCTGGATGCGTAAGATGCATGGATGACACAACGTATCGCCAGCTAGATAGAGATCCTGGGTCTTCGAAAACCGTGTTCATGGGACATCGAAGGTGGCTTCGCGACGATGACCCGTGGAGGAAACGCAAGGATCTGTTCGATGGTGAAACTGAACCCCGAAAATGCCCGCGTACGAGGAGCAGCGAGGAAATAGACGAGCAGTTGAAAAATTGGAAAGATTGCCCACTGCCGGGAAAGAAGCAAAAGGCGCCAGAGCCGGGAAAGAAGCGAAAGGCACCAGAGCCGCTGCTGAAGGTATGGAAAACGAGGTCTGTTTTCTGGGACTTGCCGTACTGGAAGATCCACCGTGTGCCTCACAGCCTTGATGCCATGCATATCACGAAGAACGTGTGCGAGAGTCTGCTTGGTACCCTGCTCAACATTCCATAGAGGACCAAAGATGGGCCGAAAGCAAGGGCAGACTTGAAACCAATGGGCATCAAGCAGGAGCTTCACGCTAATGATGATGATGATGATGATGAGGCGAAGCAGGACACAGAAACTCGTCGCAAAGGCAAAAAGGCCAAGAAGACCGGAAATGACTACCCTCCCGCGTGCTTCACTCTAAGTCAGGAGGAGATCGAGCAGTTTTTCACCTGCCTCGTAGGAGTAAAACTTCCTTATGGTTACGCGGGGAAGATAAGCAGATACCTCGACCCAACGAAGCAGAAGTTCAGCGGGATGAAGTCTCACGACTGTCACGTGATGATGATGCAGATACTTCCAGTTGCAATCTGTGGGATCATGGAAGCGCACATCCGTGAAATGCTATTTGGCCTATGCAACTTTTTCAACGTCATCTCTCGGAAGTCGATTGGCGTGAGGCAACTCAGAAGGCTACAGGAAGAGATCGTGGTGATACTATGTGAGCTTGAGATGTACTTCCCGCCCGCATTCTTTGATGTTATGGTGCATCTGCTGGTCCATATCGTGGAGGATATCATCCAACTTGGGCCGACGTTCCTGCACAGCATGATGCCGTTCGAAAGGATGAATGGTGTCATCAAAGGATACGTTCGCAACATGTCACGTCCAGAGGGAAGTATAGCCAGGGGCTTTCTGACCGAAGAGTGCATATCCTACTGCATGAATTATATAGGCATCGAGAACCCCGTTGGTCTTCCCATCAACAGGCACCTCGGCAGGCTCGCTGGATGGGGTCACCGTGAGGGTCGCCGTGAAATGCATGTCGACTTCGAGGGTCGATTCGCCGACTTTGAAAGAGAAAACCTAGTCGCGCTACAACACATAGACGTGGTCGATCCTTGGGTGGTAGAGCACAAAACCTTTATTGAGAAGACGTACAATGACCGAGGCCAACAGAGGACGGGCGGAGATATAATCAAAGAGCACAATTCATGTTTCACGCGTTGGTTCATGCAGAAGCTTCTGTCGTACCCTTTATATGAGGATTCTTCCGCGAAAGAACAACTCATATTTGCCTTGTCACAGGGCGCCGAGCACAACCTGATGACATATGAGGCGTACGATATCAACGGCTACACATTCTACACCGAGAACAAGGACATGAAGAGCGATGGTTATCAGAACTCCGGGGTAACGATGGAATCCTACACCGGTAACGACAAGGACAGATACTACGGAAGGATCGAGGAGATCTGGGAGCTGAGCTACGCTGGAGAGAAGGTCCTGATGTTCTGTGTTAGATGGGCCAAGAGCATCCTAAAAGAAGACCGGTATTTCACCACCATGGTTATACCCGAAGCCAAATCCAAGACCGCGGGTGCAAACATCACCGTGAAAAATGAGCCATGGGTACTAGCTTCCCAAGTGGACCAATGCTTCTTCATTACCGACCCGTCAAAGCCCAGTCATGTTGTCGTGAGGAGACACAAAAGGAAGATCATCGGAATGGATGGAGTAGCCAATGAGCAAGACTTCGACAAGTACGGCGACCCGAAGATCGAACATGACGACGACGATGAAGTAGCAGCACACACCACAAGAAGAAGCAGGACCACCCTACCTAAAGGACGTCCGTTCCACAGAAGAACTCCATTTGCGAAAAAGAAGGGCAAGAAGATTGTGAACAGATAGCTAGCTAAGATCGATTGTATTTAAATCGTAGTCTTCATTTCTCGATTGTATTTCATGGGCACTTTTTGATATCATGAATATTTTTAAATTTCATGGGCACTTTTTGAATTCATGAGGACACTCGATCTCGATCCCCCTCCATCTCGATCTCGATTCCCCCTCCATCTCGATCTCGATCCCCCTCCATCTCGATCCCACCCGCACCCTCCCTCGCTAGCTCCACCGCCGCCGCCGACCCACCGCAACTCTCCCCCGCTCCACCGCCGCTGACGAGCACCCGGCCCCCCGCACGCTCCCCCGCTCCACCACCACCAACGGGCACACCTCGCACCCTCCCCCGCTCCACCGCCGCCGCCGATGATATTTTCAAGTAACAAATTTGAACATATTTTTTAAAAAATTATTACTGTTTTTATAAAAAATATTACTGTTATGATTTAAACAAGTTTGAACATATTTAAACACAAATAAATATCAAACAACATTTAAAATGCATAAAAAATATTGGGGAGCCTGGGAATCAAACCCAAGACCTCCTGGTGTGTGTGCTGCGTGCTGACCAGTCGGGCTAGTGGGCGGGTTCTGATGTAGATAGGGTTAGGTGGTATATAACCTGACAAGTCGGGCTAGATTAAAACAAAATTCTAATGGCGCACCGAGGAGAGGTGCACCATTAGAATAGTCGTACTTATGGCGCACGAGGGGAGGTGCGCCACTAGAACCCTCCCCCCACTCCACCTACTGCCCTCGCACTGTGTCCTCCCTCCCTCCCTCGCCAGATTCCCCTCGATCGACCCCAACCGTACGCCGCGCCAGCCGCCCATGCGCCCCGCCATCCGCCGCCTCCGTCCGCCGCAGCGCCCACGCGCCCCGTCGCTCCCTCTCCCTTCCTCCCCTCGAGCACCGCCTCCCCCGAGTCCCGCCTCCCCGCGAGCGCTGTCCCTTCGTCCCCTCTGTCCGCCGCGCCTGCACGCCCTAGGGTTCCGGCTCCAAGCTGGGTGGCAAGCTCGACCCGCCGCCTCCTCCTCGATGCGCCTCCTCCTCGACGCGCCGCCTCCTCCTTGACGTGCCGCCTCCTCCTCAACGCGCCGCCGCCCGCCGCCTCCTCGACGTCGATGCCCTCCTACGGCAGCCTACCGTAATCCCATAGGTGATTCCTCACTTCTCCCCCTTCCCCTCCTCCCCCCTAGGCTACCTCCCGCGAGTACCACAGCCCTCTTCCCCCGTGTTCTAGGGTTAGCAAATTTGAGTGTCCTCTAGTGAGCCTCTCTTCAACTGCTTTTGCGGCTGTTTGGTTCTGAAGATGAGTAGCAAGTATAGTAGGAAGATGATGCATAGTAGGAAGATGATGAGGAGCTACATGTTGTAGTAGTTACATGGCTGTTTGGTGAGACATGCTAGTATGATCTGATGACTGAAAAGGTGATGTAGCACTATCTCCTACTAGATGTGTCCATGGGAATATATATATATATATATATATATATATATATATATGTTTTACAATTTATATTGCTGCATGGGCTTTAATTGATGAATTTTTTTCTTATGAAACTGGAATTATTAACTCCCTCTGTAATTTGTAAGACATCCACTAATTTTCCTAAGTAATTGAGAAGAATTTATATACCAGAACATAATAAGAACCCTAATTAGTACAGTTTCCGTTGCACACTGGTAAGATATAACTTACAATGTTACAAGTATCTCTAGTCAAGTCTGATATTGCTTTTGCTTATATGCGGTCAATTTCTCAACTTGATAACTAGTAGATCAGTAGTTTATATATTGTCACATTGACTAGGTTTCATACAAAAAAATCCAGGTTACATAAATTTGTAATTTTATATGGCAATATTATATAATGGTGAAAGGCTCAGCTCTGTCTGTATAATGCTATGCAATGTTATAAAATGGCATCCATTTTGGGCTGAAAAAGTGTTATTTCATGAGTTGACAAACTATCTGCTAATACTTCTTTATTGTGAGTAGTTCCACTTTCAGTTTATAAGAAGTATACTATGCTTATAACTAGGCCAAATGTTTACATTATTCTTATTACTATGCATGCTGTGATGTTCTAGACAGTTAAGTATTTGCAACCTGCTACTAAACTAGATCATGAATATGTCATTGCTTTTTAGTGAGCTCCTAAGTGTACTATTATTCATTTATGATAGTTTATGTGATACAGAAACATAGATAAATTTAAGTTTGTAATGGCTAACAGCCACACATGTGAATCTGTTCTTGATACACCTTTTCCCTTTTCTTAGAATCATCATATACAAATTAGAACCTTTCTAACATCTGCATATTTCAGGTTTCCAAGGAGGTAAAGGAAGTAAAGTTTAGACAGTGCAGCAGCAGCAACACCTCCAAGGTGAGAAATATGTTCAGTTAGGTACAGTTAGCATCATGTAAGAAAATGGCCATAATGTGCCCTGATAATGATGTATTTTGTTATAAAAATATATAGTGGACTGCCATGATAATGACATGGTCCTGTGTTTGCAAGCTGTCATAATCTTTAGTTTACTTGACTTTTGAGCCTGCTAGTAGTTTACTTCCATGAGTTGTTTTATTGACATGGCACATTTGCAATGGAGTTTTATATATCTTTAGCCACTGTTCATTAACAGCAAGTCAGTTTTGTTTATAGTTGAAAGTAAGTGTGTGGTTTGAAACTTTGACTGTTGGGGCGTAGTATTGTAACTAGAAGACCATGTATTTTCAGAATTGAGCTAAAGATTTGGGGGGTAGTATTTCTGATTTTAGAGCACCTTTGCTGGATGTATTTTACAGCAGCTGTTGGAATCAAAACAATGCTTGTGGGTTGTCCTGTTAAGTTGAGTGAGTCATTAGAGGGCAGATAGAGTCACCCACACCAATTAATGTTTATGAAGAAGAAGAATAAACCTGTTGCTGCTGCTGTTATGCCTGTATTCACTGCTGCTGCTGCTGTACTTGTGATGATGTTGTACTTGTGATGATGCTACTTGTGATCTTCTGAAATGACCCATTAGCGACTTCATTACGCGGGGATAATGATTTTGCAGGTACCCCGAGAGGCCCTTGAGTTTGCCGGAATGTCGATTAACTTCCGTTCCGGCAAATTCGGGTACTCCATATGTCCTATTTTCAGCAAAGGTCATGCTGAAATTTTTCATGAATTTTAGCAAGACTTTGCTAAAAATCGGACATATGAGGTACTTGCTACTAATGCATGGGCCGGGTTATCTTAGTACTTAATTAAGTAGGATCAACTGCCCCTTTATTCTTGCTGCATTAAACCATAGGTGGCAATAGAGCCAAGTGATTAGGCCTAACTTAGAAATTCTCCTCAGCATCGATAAACCCTAGATGATAAACCCAACATAGGTGGCAATAGAGCCAACTGATTAGTGCCAAGTGATTAGGCCCAACCTAGGGTGCCTCGGCATCGATAAACCCTAAATGATGAAAACTTAACTTAGCATTTAGGGTGCCTCGGCGTCGACAAACCCTAAATGATGAAACCTTGGCTTTAGGGTGCCTCGTTGTCGATGAGAACCTAAATGATGTACGGTTAGGCTTTTAGGGTGCCTCGGCGTCGACAAACCCTAAATGATAAAAGCTTAGCTTTTAGGATGCCTCGGTGTCGACAAACCCTAAACGATGAGACCATGATCTTGTTCCTTGACAATAACCAACTTTTCGACCAAACTTTTTTCCTATTTAGAGCGAAACATGGCCCACAACGATGAGGCCGGCGGTTCGGGCGGCAAGCAATTCTGGGAGCTATCCCAGGAGTTGGAGGAACGACCTCACCGCTATGAGGACGCCGCGGAAGACACCGATCCTAACTACACAACCCCTAGTGTCACCGGGGATGACACCACTGATGGTGCCGCCGAGGATGCCACCACTGATGATGGCGGTGCACACACAGATGGCAGCCAACCGAAGAGGCAACGGAAGGACCGGCGCCCGAGCGCGCTCGGCACCGTCAGGGAGGAATTTACTGAAGTGGACTCCGACGAGAATACGACAGCGCCCAAACAAGTAGTCAAGGGGTACTCGGTTCAGCTCGGGCGCATTCTCCAGAGCACCATCTCGATCAACACCGAGAACCTAAGGCATAAGGACCACGGGAATTTGTGCAACCTCCTCTTCACGAAGCTGCACGAATGATACAAGTTCCCCGCTGAGTTTGCAAACACACGCCTCTCAGGGAATAAAGTGAACAGTACCGCCCTCACGAGGATGAGCACGGCCCTGTCTACTTGGAGAAGCACGGTGAAGGCAATGATTGACAAAGGTGGTAGTTATGACAAGATCAAGGCGAAATATCCTTTGATGAGCGAAGATGAGTACAAGGAGTTCAAGATCAAGTGCGAGAGCAGCGCAACCTCCGAATCAAGTCAGTGGGGGAAAGAAATGCGGAAGTTGAACTTAGGGGTCCACCAACTCGGTCCCGGCGGTTACAGAGTGGCGGAGCCTATATGGGACAAGGAGGACGCGGAGCGTGCCGAGCAAGGCCTACCGCCCCGCTTCGAGAAATACCGTGACAAGCAGACCAGGAACTTTCTCAGGGCCCGGTACAAGGAGGACCCGGTAACAAAGGAGCTTACCACGGATCCGAAGATCAAGGCGCTCGAGCTTGTTCTGGTAAGGAATACACCCCCGCGTAATTAGCTCCATATGGTTGCATTCTAATTAATCCCCAATATTTCTAAATGGTTCACGTTCCTTCCGCAGGACACTGAAAGCAGTAGCGCGGGGTCGTCTCAGAGCTCCCCTTTCGACACCCCTTTAAATAGGGCGTTGAACGTAATGAAAAACAAGGATAAGCTCAGTAAGCCGACGTCAGCTGGTCGTGTGGCCGGCAAAGGCTTGTCCACAAAATGGTCGTCATACTATACCGCTGGTGGGCGAAAGGAGAAAAAGACCAGCTCGGAAAGCCAGTCGCGCGAGGTTGAAGCACTCAAGGCACAAGTGGTGCGGATTCAGAAGCTTGTCCAAGAGCAAGTGGAACAACAACTGGGAACGAAGCTCAACGCCATGGTGCCTACGTTGATTCATGGGCTGACGACGTGGATTGCGGGCGGCCAACAGGGGCCTCCCCCGGTTCCCAGCTTCACGGCCAGCAACTCGCACAGCGCGCAGGCGGCGCCATTGGTGTCTCCGGCGGCGCCATTGGTGTCTCCGGCGGAGGCGGTATTCGTGTCTCCGGCGCCGGCACGGGCATTGGAGCTTAATGCACCCGGGTGTACGCCGGCCGGCACCTCGCCAGCAAGCGGCCCCTCCGTCAGTTGCACGCCCGCCGTTGGCGGTGCCTCGACATTAGCCGAGCTCGACGGCATCACGGTAACTAAGCCTCTCGGCCGATGACTTCATCTCCTTGCCTTTGACTGGGCATCCCTGACGCCCTACATGTTTTCGCAGGGCGCCGCCGACGTTCCTTGCACTCTTCTGCACTTCGTGGGCGGCGAGTTGGTCGATGTCGCCAAGGGCAGAATCGTTCAACCGGGCAACCCCATGTTCCACGGTAATCCGATGCCACCCACAGTGTATAGGGTTGAAGTGGTTCGGGTGCTGCCAGGCTGCGACGAGCTGTTACCTCCGATTCGACCCGCTGGGGCCGACGAAGAAGATGAGATGACCCTCAGCGCCTGCGTAAACTGGCCCCTGCTTTGGCCGAAGAGCCAGATTCGTTTGGGGGCGGGGGACACCACCCACAGACAAGACCGCCAGTCGTGCCGGCGGCAAGCCATGGCAAGAACGCCGCAACGCTACAGGACCTGGCAGACATCCCTATGGCACAGGATCCGAACATGCATATGGCACAGGATTCGGACGACAACGACAATGACGACGGTACATTTACCAACGCTGATAAGTACTTTGCTGACAATGGGTATGCTGACAAGTTCTGCGGGCCTCCTTCTCAAGAACCCAACCAAGACGACCGCGATCTAACTCGTACAACGGAGAAATCCAATTGCAACAGGCGTCATCTGGCGTTCAGTTCTCAGAAGACACCTCCAGCTCACACCTTCACCGAGCCTCAGATAGCTGAGGTGCGAAATATTATCAGCCCCGACACGCTCAAGAAGGCAGTCAGTGAGCAGAACTCGGTCCCATTACAGCAGATCAAGAAGAAGGGACAAAAACGAAAGACTAACAAGGGCGCCGGTGCGAGCCAGCCGGCACCGAGTACGATCCGTGCTCAGGACGGGCCACCTTCACCTAAGGATATCTCGAGGAGGGTGCATGTGGCGGGTAGGGCGATGCTACCGCCAAATATGCTCAATGCTGCAACCGGTGCTATGCGGAGTCTGCACGACAGTGTTCTTTCTTTGGAGAAGCGGCGTCTCAGAGAGAATGATGTGGCATACCCGGTTTTCGTGGCCAAGGTGCCAGAGGGCAAGGGCTTTGTGGATGGCGACATCGGGGGTACGATCGTCCTGCGGTTTGATGACATCTTTGCTATGTTTAACCTTCATCCGCTGCACTACACCTTCGTTCGGCTGTTTTCGCTGAGTATGGAGATGCGGATCATTAGAGACAAGACCCCGGACATCGTGATAGTTGACCCCTTCTACATGCGTGCCAAGCACTTGAGCAGCGCTGGGGACCGCCAAGTTGCGAGTTCACACCTCGAAGGCGTCATTCTGGCAAACCCAGATAAGGATAACTTCCTTGTGGCTTACTTTCCCGAGTAAGTCATCCCTTAACTGCCCCGTCACATATGATTTCTTAGATTTCGATCGTTCTTTTTTTCTAACATTCCGTGTTCTGTGCAGTGACACACATTGCACACTCATCCTCTTAAGCCCGAAATATTCCATGGCCACGTATTTCGACCCGAACCGTAACTCCAAGATAGACTACACAAATGTCAAGAAAGTTCTTGATGATGTTCTCCCCGGCTACGCCAAATCTGGAGGCACCTTCACCAGGGCAGTTCGTAAGTACGGCAAGCACATGTTCTCACACAATACGAAGTTCTGCTGCGTCAAGCAGCCGCCTGGCGGTCAGAAGGATGCCTACTACGCCTTCCATCACATGCAGGCGATCATAAGGGACCATCATCACCTTCTGCTACCAGATAATCTCAAAGATTGGGCCGCGACCTTGTCGGCAATCCAGGACGCGGACCTCAGACAAGAATTCTTTTGCATCCAGTCGGAGTTTGCGGACATCATCCATCAAGATGTCCTTCATACCTCGGGGCAGTTCTTCCTCAGATATCAACCGTCCAACAGTGAGATAGATGGAACGCTACAAATGCAGGGTGACAACGACCGCAATTTCATGACCATCACGACAGACGGCGGCTTCATCCACGCTCCTGTCTGATGAGTCGAGTCGAAAGTAGTGATGTGTAGTTCTGAAACATTGATTGGCTCATGTTGTAATTAAACTTTAATGAATTCGTATGTCTCTTTGGTTTGGACAGTCGTTCAACTTAGATGTAATCGATGCTATTTATTAGTAGGACCATGAATCGTGCTATTAATGTCTTGCTTTTCTCTTCCGATCCTTTTGTTGCATACTTACATATTGCTTATGTATTGTCTGTTGTTTGGCTTGTGCATAGAGATGCCGTCGTATGTCGTGTACAAGGGTAAGGTTCCTGGAGTCTACGACGACTGGAGGAGTGTCGGAGACAGGTTCACCGTTTCAGCGGTAACAGTTACAAAGGGTACACCACTAGGGCGGAGGCCGAATCTAGATACGCCCGCTATCTAGCGGGAGAGAGGAGGGAGCGTTGGAGGAACCGGATGAAGACCAGTTTGATCGCGATGATGCTCATCGTGATGACCGCAGCTCTCTTCTATGTGATGGTAGTTTAGATGATCGATATCGACTTGTAATGTGAAGACAAACTCGATACTCGCGGTCTTGAGACTTGTAATGTTTTATCTTTGTTCGGTCTTTTGAATTCGGAGACTAATATGATGAATTGTATTCGGAGACTAATCTTCTATTGTATTCGATGAATCTGCTGTTGTTGTGTGCTGCTGTCTATATTCTGTCCAATAATATATTTTGTAACCTGTGCAAAAATCAGAAAAGTAAAAAACAACAAATATTCATACTAATGGCGCATCACCACAAGGTGCGCCATTAGTATGCCAAAGGATACTAATGGCACATCACGATAGAGTGCGCCATTAGTATGACAAAGCACATGGTTACATATGGCCCCCCGGGAGGCATACTAATGGCGCATGGTGTTACATACCAATGGCGCACTGCGTGGTGCGCCATTAGTAAAAAATACTAGTGGCGTGATAGTAATGGCGCACCGGTAGTGCGCCATTAGTAGGCAAAACCGGTGCGCCATTAGTAGGCCTTGTCCTAGTAATGAAGGTATGAAGATGCTCATCCTCTCCCTCTCCTATTGCTAGAATCTCCATAGATTAATCTTGGTGATGCATAGGAAATTTTGAATTTCTGCTACGTTCCCCAACAGTGGCATCATGAGCTAGGTCAATTGCGTAGATTCTATGCACAAGTATAACACTAGTAGTTGTGGGCATTGGTTTGTTCAATTTGCTTACCGTTACTAGTCCTATCTTGTTTCAGCGGTATTGTGGGATGAAGCGGCCCGGACCGACCTTACACGTCCGCTTACGTGAGATAGGTTCCACCGACTGACATGCACTTGTTGCATAAAGGTGGCTAGCGGGTGCTAGTCTCTCCCACTTTAGTCGGATTGGATTCGATGAAAAGGGTCCTTATGAATGGTAAATAGCAATTCGCATATCACCGTAGTGGCTTTTGCGTAGGTAAGAAATGTTCTTGCTAGAAACCCATAGCAGCCACATAAAACATGCAACAACAATTAGAGGACGTCTAACTTATTTTTGCAGGGTATGCTATGTGATGTGATATGGCCAAAAGAATGTGATGAATGATATGTGATGTATGAGATTTTGATCATGTTCTTGTAATAGGAATCACGACTTGAATGTCGATGAGTATGACAACCGGCAGGAGCCATAGGAGTTGTCTTAATTTATTGTATGACCTGCGTCTCATTGAATAACACCATGTAATTACTTTACTTTATTGCTAAACCATTAGCTATAGTAGTAGAACTAATAGTTGGCGAGACAACTTCATGAAGACACGATGATGGAGATCATGGTGTCATGCTGGTGACAAAGGTGATCATCCCGTGCCTCAAGATGGAGATCAAAGGCGCAGGATGATATTGGCCATATCATGTCACTTTATGATTTGCATGTGATGTTTATCATGTTTGCATCTTATTTGCTTAGAAGGACGGTAACATAAATAAGATGATCCCTCATAAAATTTCAAGAAAGTGTTCCCCCTAACTGTGCACCATTGCGAATGTTTGTTGTTTCAAAGGACCACGTGATGATCGGGTGTCATAGATTCTAACGTTCGCATACAACGGGTGTAAGCCAGGTTTACACATGCAAAACACTTAGGTTGACTTGACGAGCCTAGCATGTAGAGACATGGCATCGGAACAAAAGAGACGGAAAGGTCGAACATGAGTCGTATAGTAGGTACGATCAACATGAAGATGTTCACCGATGATGACTAGTCCGTCTCACGTGATGATCGGATACAGCCCTAGTTGACTCGGATCATGTATCACTTAGATGACTAGAGGAACGTCTATCTGAGTGGGAGTTCATTAAATAATTTGATTAGATGAACTTAATTATCATGAACTTAGTATAAAATCTTTGCAATATGTCTTGTATATCAAATGACCATGCTAATGTTGCCCTCAACTTCAACGCATTCCTAAAGAAAACCAAGCTGAAAGACGATGGTAGAAACTATACGGACTGGGTCCGGAACTTGAGGATCATCCTCATAGCTTCCAAGAAAGCATATGTCCTAGAAGCACCGCTAGGTGAAGCACCCATTTTCCCAGCATCTCAAGACGTTATGAACGCCTGGCAGTCGCGTAGTTATGATTACTCCCTGGTTCAGTGCGGCATCCTTTACAACTTAGAACCGGGGCTCCAAAAGCGTTTTGAGCAGCACGGAGCATATGAGATGTTCCAAGAGCTGAAAATGGTTTTCCAAGCTCATGCCCGGGCCGAGAGATATGAAGTCTCCGACAAGTTCTACAGTTGTAAGATGGAGGAAAACAGTTCTGTCAGTGAGCACATACTCACTATGTCTGGGTTACATAACTATTTGTCTCAGTTGGGAGTTAATCTCCCAGATGACTCGGTCATTGACAGGATCCTCCAGTCGCTCCCACCTAGCTACAAGAGCTTTGTGATGAACTACAATATGCAGGGGATGGAGAAGTCCATTCCTGAGCTGTATTCATTGCTGAAATCAGCGGAGGTGGAAATTAAAAAGGAATATCAAGTGTTGATGGTGAATAAGACTACTAGTTTCAAGAAAGGCAAGGGTAAAAAGAACTTCAAGAAGGACGGCAAGGGAGTTGCCGCGCCCGGTAAATCAGTTGCCGGGAAGAATCCTAACAATGGACCCAAGCCCAAGACTCAGTGATTTTATTGCAAGGGAAATGGTCACTGGAAGCGGAACTGTCCCAATTATGTACTTAGCGGACAAAAAGGCCGGCAACACCAAAGGTATATGTGATATACATGTTATTGATGTGTACCTTACCAGTACTCGTAGTAGCTCCTGGGTATTTGATACCAGTGCGGTTGCTCATATTTGTAACTCAAAACAGGAGCTGCGGAATAAGAGGAGACTAGTGAAGGACGAGGTGACAATGCGCGTCGGGAATGGTTCGAAGGTCGATGTGATCACCGTTGGCACGCTACCTCCACATTTACCTACGTGATTAGTTTTAAACCTCAATAATTGTTATTTAGTGCCATCTTTGAGCATGAACATTGTATCTGGATCTCGTTTAATGCGAGATGGCTACTCATTTAAATCTGAGAATAATGGTTGTTCTATTTATTTGAGAGATATGTTTTATGGTCATGCCCTGCTGGTCAATGGATTGTTCTTATTGAATCTCGAACGTGATGTTACACATATTCATAGTGTGAGTACCAAAAGATGTAAGGTTAATAATGATAGTCCCACATACTTGTGGCACTGCCGCCTTGGTCACATTGGTGTTAAACGCATGAAGAATCTCCATGCGGATGGACTTTTGGAGTCTCTTGATTATGAATCATTTGACACATGCGAACCATGCCTCATGGGCAAGATGACCAAGACTCCGTTCTCCGGAACAATGGAGCGAGCAACCAACTTGTTGGAAATCATACATACTGATGTGTGCGGTCCAATGAGCGTTGAGGCTCGCGGTGGCTATCGTTATGTTGTCACCCTCACTGATGACTTAAGTAGATATGGGTATGTCTACTTAATGAAACACAAGTCTGAGACCTTTGAAAAGTTCAAGGAATTTCAGAGTGAGGTGGAGAATCAACGTGACAGGAAAATAAAGTTCTTACGATCAGATCGTGGGGGAGAATATTTGAGTCACGAATTTGGTACGAACTTAAGGAAATGTGGAGTTGTTTCACAACTCACGCAGCCTAGAACACCTCAACGTAATGGTGTGTCTGAACGTTGTAATCACACTCTATTGGATATGGTGCGATCTATGATGTCTCTTACCGATTTACCGCTATCATTTTGGGTATACGCTTTAGAGATATCCACATTCACTTTAAATAGGGCACCGTCTAAATCCATTGAGAAGACACCGTATGAATTATGGTTTGGGAAGAAACCTAAGCTTTCGTTTCTAAAAGTTTGGGGGTGCGATGCTTATGTCAAGAAACTTCAACCTGAAAAGCTCGAACCCAAGTCGGAAAAATGCGTCTTCATAGGATACCCTAAGGAAACCATTGGTTATACCTTCTACCTCAGATCCGAAGGCAAGATCTTTGTTGCCAAGAATGGGTCCTTTATGGAGAAAGAGTTTCTCTCGAAAGAAGTAAGTGGGAGGAAAGTAGAACTTGATGAAGTACTACCTCTTGAACCGGAAAGTAGCGCAGCTCAGGAAAATGTTTCTGTGGTGCCTGCACTAACTAGAGAGGAAGTTGTTGATGATGATCAAGGTACTTCGGATCAAGTTGCTACTGAACTTCGTAGGCCCACAAGGACACGTTCCACACCAGAATGGTATGGCAACCCTGTGCTGGAAATCATGTTGTTAGACCACGGTGAACCTTCAAACTATGAAGAAGCGATGGCGGGCCCAGATTCCAACAAATGGCTTGAAGCCATGAAATCCGAGATAGGATCCATGTACAAAAACAAAGTATGGAATTTGACAGACTTGCCCGATGATCGAAGAGCCATAGAAAATAAATGTATCTTTAAGAAGAAGACTGACGAGGATGGTAATGTGACCATCTATAAAGCTCGGCTTGTCGCCGAGGGTTATTGACAAGTTCAAGGAGTTGAATACGATGAGACCTTTTCACCCGTAGCAAAGCTGAAGTCCGTCTGAATCATGTTAGCAATTGCCGCATTCTATGATTATGAAATATGGCAAATGGACGTCAAAACGGCATTCCTTAACGGCTTCCTTAAGGAAGAATTTTATATGATTCAGCCAGAAGGTTTTGTCAATCCTAAGAATGCTAACAAGGTATGCAAGCTCCAGCGCTCCATCTATGGGCTGGTGCAAGCATCTCGGAGTTGGAACATTCACTTAGATGAAATGATCAAAGCGTTTGGGTTTATGCAGACTTATGGAGAAGCCTGCGTTTACAAGAAAGTGAGTGGGAGCTCTGTAGCATTTCTCATATTATATGTGGATGACATACTATTGATGGGAAATGATATAGAACTTTTGGAAAGCATAAAGGCCTACTTGAATAAGTGTTTTTCAATGAAGGACCTTTGAGAAGTTGCTTACATATTAGGCATCAAGATCCATAGAGATAGATCGAGACACCTCATAGGTCTTTCACAAAGCATATACCTTGATAAGATATTGAAGAAGTTTAATATGGATCAGTCCAAGAAGGGGTTCTTGCCTGCTTTGCAAGGTGTGAGATTGAGCACGGCTCAAAGCCCGATCACGACAGAAGATAGAGAAAAGATGAGCATCATCCCCTATGCCTCAGCCATAGGGTCTATTATGTATGCCATGATGTATACCAGACCTGATGTAAACCTTGCCGTAAGTTTGGTAGGGAGGTACCAAAGTAATCCCGGCATGGAACACTGGACAACGGTCAAAAATATCCTAAAGTACCTAAAATGGACTAAGGATATGTTTCTCGTTTATGGAGGTGACGAAGAGCTCGTCGTAAAGGGTTACGTCGATGCTAGCTTCAACACAGATCTGGATGAAGTCGCAAACCGGATACGTCTATATTTTGAATGGTGGGACAGTAAGCTAGTGCAGTTGCAAGCAAAGCATCGTGGTGGGATCTACATGTGAAGCGGAGTACATGGCAGCCTCGGAGGAAGCACATGAAGCAATCTGGATGAAGGAGTTCATTACCGACCTAGGAGTTATTCCCAATGCGTCGGGCCTGATGACTCTCTTCTGTGACAACACTGGAGCTATTGCCCTTGCCAAGGAGCCCAGGTTTCACAAGAAGACCAGGCATATCAAGCATCGCTTCAACTCCATTCATGAAAATGTTCAAGATGGAGACATAGATATTTGTAAACTGCACACGGATCTGAATGTTGCAGATCCGTTGACTAAACCTCTTCCACGAGCAAAACATGATCAACACCAGAACGCTACGGGTGTTCGATTAATCACAATGTTACTAGATTTTTGATTCTAGTGCATGTGGAAGACTGTTGGAAATATGCCCTAGAGGCAATAATAAAATTGTTAATATTATATTTCCTTGTTCATGATAATTGTCTATTGTTCATGCTATAATTGTATTAACCGGAAACCGTAATACATGTGTGAATACATAGACCACAACATGTCGCTAGTGAGCCTCTAGTTGACTAGCTCGTTGATCAATAGATGGTCATGGTTTCCTGACCATGGACATTTAGATGCCACTGATAACGGGATAACATCAGTAGGAGAACTAGTTGATACCCCGCATGTTGCTGCGGAAAATAGAGGAAACATTTCTATAAAACATGATCTATACAAAAATTGGATATTTAGTGCATAGAAATCCTGAATATAAGTACGATGAAATGATCCAAAATACAGCTTGTATAAGCACTAAACTCATATCTGAATATTCTGAAGTCTCAATCGTTCAAAGCAACGTATGGAAAAAACCACATGGAAAAGTAAAACATCAGAACACATGGAAAAAACCAATGTCGATCTACCAGGGCTTGCTTATTTCATTCATTTCAAAGCAACGTATGGAAAACACATGTCTCCGATTTAGTTTAGCTTCTAAAACAAAAAAAATATATATTTTTAGTATATTAAAAAGATGGAAATGCATATGAAGATAAACATCAGAAGAGTGAGTGATATGCATGATAAGAATTTGTGCTTCATGGGTCAACAGAGCAACACCTAATACGTAACAAAAATTAAATTTCTACCAATCACTCGCAAGCAGAGACCTTGGATAGCTCCAGATGCACTTGATTGGCACCTTACTTGGCTCAGAGAAGATTAACAACAACAAAAAATCAACATGTATTCTTTTCAGACAAACATATATGCGGTCAATTTTTTTTGTCAATTTTGGAGCACGAAGAATTCAGTAAATGATGATTCACTTTCTTCGCTTGTAAAAGAAGTGCTTGAAGTTAAAATTCAGGTTCAAGATGCCGCTCTTGAAGGTGCACCTGAATGGATGAATCCCGCCTTGCGAGAGTACTCCTACTCCTTGTTTACAATCCTGAAGGCGATGTCCTCGTATGGCAGCGGCTCGGCGTGGAACCTGATGATGCAGGGATCTCTACTATCCCCGTCCTTGTGGAAGGTGTACTCTGGAGGCTTCGTGCCTGCGAGGTCGGGCTAGTACACCACGAACTTGTAGGCCTTGATGATCTTGGGAGGCGGCCGGTCATGGTCGTACTACACGCGATAGTACTTGTTCAACTCAAACCCTTACTGCACCAGTGTGATGTACTTGGGCTTCAACCTCTGCTCCGGTCTCGGCGGCATATGTGTCAGTGCGACCAGTCAGAGTGCCCGCGACCCTTCCTCATCGTCGGCGTCGGCCATGATGCCCTTCCGCCTCTTTGATGCTCTTGCCCCCATTGACGCTCTTCACATCGGCAAGGATCAAATGCTGCAACAAATCCACGCCCAGCCATCTTGGAGTTCAGTACGGCAATGAGGAAGGGCATGGTTGTGTGTCATCGAGCCAGCCAGCAGCAGGGCCACCGGCGCCCATGCTTTCAATCACCGATGCAAACCGAAAGCTACCGGTTAGCACCTTCGTGCCCAGTGAATACGCCTGTGGAAGATGGGGATTTAAAAGGACATGTGGAAGAGAAGCGGATGCGGACCAGAATTTAGGAAGAAATCAATCATAATCTCTTCCGTTGCCGAAAATAGTGGATCTCAATTAAAAACAGAAGCAGCGGCGGACTTCTAGGAAGTTCAGTAGTACATAGTTGCCGCAATAACAAACATAGCAGGAAAGAACTATGCCTATGGACTTCCAACACTCTCACGTAACAACCAAAGAGGCTAGCCCACCACGTAACAAATGGAGTAGGGGAAAAGCATCGAGTGGGATCGTGCGAACGAAAAATAGTGGGTGACATGGCTTCACCATAGGTCATGAAAATCAGTTAGTAGGGGGCTCCTATTTAGATATAGTAGATGATGTGATGGACAAGACCCAATCCTAAGCATAGCACAAGATCGTGTAGTTCGTTTGCTAAAGCTTTTCTAATGTCAAGTATCATTTCCTTAGACCATGAGATTGTGTAACTCCCGGATACCGTAGGAATGCTTTGGGTATACCAAACGTCACAACGTAACTGGGTGGCTATAAAGGTACACTACAGGCATCTCCAAAAGTGTCTGTTGGGTTGACATGAATCGAGACTGGGATTTGTCACTCCGTATGATGGAGAGGTATCTATGGGCCCACTCGATAATGCATCATCATAATGAGCTCAATGTGACTAAGTAGTTAGCCACGACATCATGCATTGCGGAACGAGTAAAGTGACTTGCCGATAACGAGATTGAACGAGGTATTGGGATACCGACGATCGAATCTCGGGCAAGTAACATACTGATTGACAAAGGGAATTGTATGCGGGATTGCTTGGATCCCCGACATTGTGGTTCATCCGATGAGTTCATCATGGAACATGTGGGAGCCAACATGGGTATCCAGATCCTGCTGTTGGTTATTGGTCGGAGAGCTGTCTCGGTCATGTCTGCATGATTCCCGATCCCGTATGGTCTACACACTTAAGGTTCAGTGACGCTAGAGTTAATATGGGAATTAGTACGCAGTTACTGAATGTGTTCAGAGTCCCGGATGAGATCCCGAATGTCATGAGGAGTTCCAGAATGGTCCAGAGGTAAAGATTTATATATGGGAAGTCCAGTTTCAGTCACCAGAATAATTTTGGGGGTTATCGGTATTGTACCGGGAGCACTGAAAGGTGTTTGGGGGTCCACCGGGTGGGTCCACATACCACAGGGGATTTAGTGGGCTGAACAAGGGAGGGAACCAGCCCCCTAGTGGGCTGGTGCGCCCCCCTTGGGCCCAAGGCCCCTAGGGTTGAAAACCCTAGGGGGTGGGGGCGCCTTCCACCAACTTGGGGTCAAGCTCCCCCTTGGCTGCCCCCACCCCTTAGATGAGATCTAAGGGGGCCGGCCCCCTCTCCCTTCGCCCTATAAATAGTGGGGGGGTGGGAGGGATGCCATACACTTCCCCTGGTGCAGCCCTCCCCCTCTCCAACTCCATCTCCTCCTCCGTAGTGCTTGGCGAAGCCCTGTCAGAGAACTGCAAGCTCCTCCACCACACCGTTGTGCTGCCCGAGCTCTCACTCAGCTTCTCCTCTCCCCTTGTTGGATCAAGAAGGAGGAGACGTCCCCGGGCTGTACGTGTGTTGAACGCGGAGGCGCCATTCGTTCGGCGTTAGATCAGATCTTCCGCGATTTGAATCGCCGCGAGTACGACTCCCTCATCCGCGTTCTATAGACGTTGCCGCTTAGCGATCTTCAAAGGTATGTAGATGCTCATCCTCTACCTCTCTTGTTCCTAGAATCTCCATAGATTGATCTTGGTGATGCGTAGAAAATTTTGAATTTCTGGTACGTTCCCCAACATGTCGGTACTCCAATGGTGGTGACGAGCGCTTCTACTCGACAACACATCCCTCCTCCTCTGGAGCTTGTAGCGGTGGAGCCCGTCGTAAGAGGAGGAGGTAGAGGGCGAGGTCGAGGTCGTCATGGAGCTCGAGGAAGAGGAGGATGGGGCAGTGTTCCGGTTGTGCCTCCGCCGGCGGCTCCCCCACCGATGGAAGGCCATGCTGGAGATCAGCCCTAAGAATTCTTCATCAGGTTGTACAAGCCTCTGTGCAACCATCTTCGTCTTCCAACCCCATTCGCCCGTGTAATGGAGCTCGATCCGCCAGACGCTTTGAGGCTGCACATGAGGGGCTGTGGGAATGGCAACATGTGGGTCGATGTCGACTTCCCCGCTCCTCATGTTATGTACCTCCGTCGTGGTTGGAAGACCTTCGCCTGTGCCCATAGCTTGTCGGAGGGGCACATTCTACAGTTCAAATTAATGCAGAGCGGCCTGCTCTCCATCAAGGTGTTTGGGCGCTCGGAATTCGCTTAGGGTGCTGCGTAGAGATCTCTACCGACGATGAAAGCTCCTCCTCGAGTGGTAGCGACAAGGAGGACCGTGACAGCGATAACGATGTCAGCGGGCGGGAGGAGACGACTCCGACTCCGGCTGACCGCCACCCGCACCATCTTCATCAGGCGGCAGCACCATCATCTGCATCCGCATCTCCTCCCGGCAACACGATTTGTTGGGGAGTTGGATGCAGAGGTGGGGAAGGTGCTCCCGGGCTCCTCCAGCAGTCTTCCAGCTAGACCTCGGCAGGCTTCCTCTCGGGCTGCAGCTTCGTTAGCCCTGTCGCGCCCTGGTGGCGGTGGTCGACGGGTCGCCTCCGCCGTGCTCTCTATTGACGCATTCCCAGGTGCTCCCCATTTGCCCTTTTATCCTTCACCTGCCGTGCCTGGGAGGAGAGGGACAAGAAAGGGGATTACGGGGCACTTATCTTTTCTCAATCTTAAATCTGTAGGCACTTGTGAAATTTTAATTCAAATAATGTAATCTCCCGTGTCCATGCTTGCGTTCTGTAATGCTTGTACTTGTATCAGCATGCTAATGAAAAAGATGAACCTTGCCGGGAACCCATGCATGTATATGTCCATGTAGAGGTGAGATGCCTCTTTAGTGTAAATAAACGAGTTTTTCCTGGTAGGCTATCTTGCTGGCACCCTTTTTCGTCTGTCGGTGAGCCATATCTGCTGGGTTACAGACAAAGGGGCTAGCCCCCCGCCAACTTCTTTTTACCAAAGGCCACTACGACCATTCTGACTGAAGCAACGTTCAAGTCTGGAGTGGGAGCACCTAAGTCTAAAAAGAGTGACGAGGTTTTCCAATGCATAAGTTATAGCTTACAGACACGAATGGACAAGATGTAGAACTTATCTCTTTGGCTTGCCGGGGATCACAGTGCCGGGCAATCTTCTCAACTCCTTGTCGAAGCCAAGTCCACGGTAAGAACCTGCAGCTTCATGTAGATGAGAATGAATGCAGGATGTGGTCCTATCTATATGCATATGCAGATGCTCATGAAAAATCTTATGCAGTGATCTGGAATGCTCATGCATACATGCAATCTAGGTTGGGACCCCCCTACAGCGCTTCTTTATTTTCTGTTGCATGGGGTCATCGCTCCGGCTTTGTACAAGGGGTTACATGCAGCTGAGGCAAGGCCTCTACAAATGGGTGGCTACCGGGCAGGGCCCGTCAGTGATGTCTACTACACAACCTTCTTCTTGTAGATGTTGTTGGGCCTCCAAGTACAGAGGTTTGTAGGACAGTAGCAAATTTCCCTCAAGTGGATGACATAATGTTTATGAATCCGTGGGAGGCGTAGGATGAAGATGGATCTCTCAAACAACCCTACAACCAAATAACAAAGAGTCTCTTGTGACCCCAACACACCCTATACAATGGTAAATTGTATAGGTGCACTAGTTCGGCGAAGAGATGGTGATGCAAGTGCAATATGGATGGTAGATAAAGGTTTTTGTAATCTGAAAATATAAAAACAGCAAGATAGCAAGTGGTAAAAGTGAGCGTAAACGGTATTGCAATGCTTAGAAACAAGGCCTAGGGTTCATACTTTCACTAGTGCAAGTTGTCGGTGTCAAAACCGGCGGACCTCGGGTAGGGGGTCCTGAACTGTGTGTCTAAGGCTAATGGTAACAGGAGGCGGGGGACACAATGTTTACCCAAGTTCGTGCCCTCTCTATGGAGGTAATACCCTACTTCCTGCTTGATTGATCTTGATGATATGAGTATTACAAGAGTTGATGTACCACGAGATCGTAGATGCTAAACCTATGATTCTGATTGTTCTTGTCCTACGGACTAAACCCTCCGGTTTATATAGACAACGGAGGGGGCTAGGGTTACACACAGTCGGTTACAGAAAAGGAAATCTACATATCCGAATTGCCAAGCTTGCCTTCGACCAAAGGAGAGTCCCACCCGGACACGAGACGAAGTCTTCAATCTTGTATCTTCATAGTCCAACAGTCCGGCACAAGTACATAGTCCGGCTGTTCGAGGACCCCCTAATCCAGGACTCCCTCAGTAGCCCATGAACCAGGCTTCAATGACGATAAGTCTGGCGCGCAGATTGTCTTCGGCATTGCAAGGCGGGTTCCTTCTCCGAATACTCCAAGGTAGATTTCGAACACATGAATTGTGTCCGGCTCTGCAAAATAAATTCCATGTACCACCGTAGAGAGCACAATATTCCACAAATCTAATCTGCTGACAATTTTTCATAGAGTGACATCACGCCACGGCCCGGTCATTATACGAACCTTTTTTCTCAACCTGCTGTTGCATGTCTTGCGAGGTGGTTTTATTGGCACGTCTTGTTGAAGCAGAGATCGTGTCCCTTTATCACGGGATTCTCATCAATACGGGCGTGGGTAATGACTCCTCGGTTTTAGGCAAGTTCCAAACGGCCACGCGGAGGACGCTTGATATTCACCCTCTTTATAAAGAGGTCAAGACATGTCCTTTTCTTTCCATGCCCGATCCTTCCCTCCCCCTACCTCGAGTTACAACACCCAAGGTTCAGGTTAAGAGCTCCAGACCTTCAACCATGTCCGGATCCAACCTTAAAGGCCGGTGGATGGCCTCTTCTGTCACAGAGGAGGACATCAAGAAGCTTAGGGAGGCTAGGTATCTGGCCGCCGAAATCCCCCATAGGCTATCTGCTCCAGGGCAATTTATCCCCACTCCCGAACCCAACGAGAGTGTTGTATTTGTTTCCCACTTCCTGCGAGGGCTAGGCTTTAGTCTCGATCCCTTTGTTAGAGGGCTCATGATCTATTACGGGCTAGATTTCCATGATCTGGCCCCAGATTCCATCCTTCACATCTCGTCGTTTATCGTCGTGTGTGAGGCCTTCCTCCGCATTACCCCACACTTCGGCTTATGGCTCAAGACCTTCAATAATGTGAAGCCGAAGGTGATCGACGGGCGACACGCGGAGTGCGGAGGCACTATAATAAGCAAAGGTGTCGATGCCCCATGTCCAAAGGGTTCCTTCCCGGAGGTGTCCGACCTATGGCAACGGGAGTGGTTTTACATCACAGCTCCCCGAGGTAAAAAGCGGGCAGCCGCCCCAGCCTTCTACTCTGCCCCTCCGCCCCAACTAGCCTCATGGGTCAACAATGGGCTGGACTAGGGACCAGTTAATGACGTGCTGACATTGCAAAGCCACATCCGAGATCTCCTCAAGAGGGATATCAGTCTTGTCAAAGTAATTCATGTAATGTTAGTTCGTCGGGTCCTGCCCTGCCAACGTCGATCTCTCCGTATGTGGGAGTTCAACCCGGAAGGACCGCGAACCATTCAACACTTCTTCGGCATGACGCCCGAAGGAATGTATCGATTATTCTTTGGATCACGAATAAAGTGTCCGGACACCACCGAGGATGCGGTCTAAACTGCAATCGTCCAGATACCCAAGTAAGTAACTCTGCGACTGAACACGCTGTCTTTATATTTGTCACAATATTATTCTGAACAATTACCCTCGGCCAGGACTGGATAAGAAAGGCGAAGAGGATCAGGTGTTCGGCCCCTCTTCCCAAAGGCTCGCCGGATCCTGTACTAACCAGGATGCTCGCTCACGCACCTTATCAAGTGCCATCAGGAGAAGACGAGGGGAGGAATAGAGAAGCCAAAAGCGGGCTTCATACGTTATACATCCAACCCGGGGGAATTAGTGCCTCCTCATTGGAGGATGATGGGGGAGGTGAATCTAGAATCCCTTCTCCCTACGGGAAGAAAAGGGCCATCGCTGAGGACTTGGAAATGGAGGTTTCCAAACGAGGAAAGCAGCCTTTACCAGGGGGCCCTGCCCTGGAGGGCATTCTTAGTGCACAACGCCCACAAGGGGGCTAGCCGTCAACCGAACTGTAAGTAAACATGCCTTGCTCTTTTCCTGAGAATAATGACCGAGACATATGTTTTGCAGTCCGGCTCATAGCCCTTCTCCACAATGTTCGTCTTCGGGGGATCTTCTTCCGGAGATAATGGAAAGAGAAATGCCTCCTCCTGCTTCCCCGCCTCATGAGACGGATGACCCTGAAGTGTCGTCGCGGAGGATTTCTCCTTCCGCAAAGGCCAAAATGTAATTCTTTGGCCGCCCGAAGTCCGGAGTTCTCGGCTCCTAAGGAGACCCACAGAAAGGGGCCGAGATTGTCCGGTGCACAAGTGGACACATTGATGGGTCTTCTGGAGCAAGCGGCTATCTCAGAGGCGCATCGTACCTTAATGGGTACGGTGGTTGAGGGGATTTCATCCGCAAAAAGCGGGTTGAATGAAGCTTTTACGAGCCTGCTAAGAGGCTTTGAGGTACGCAAAGTGATGTATATATTTTTGACTGCACCACACACGCGAGGTGTACTTTGTATAGGTAGTAGCCCCCGAGACTCTGGTTGCCGTCCAGACAAGGCAAGGAGAGGATCAAAGTCTCACGTACTGATAGCGCTGCTCTTGTACGCAGGCGGCTGCAGATTCGACAGCTGACCAAACTGCTGAATTTGCCAAATTGAGGCGGCAACTTGACGTGGCGGATGCGGACATCACGCTTGTTAACATGTGGCTTGATGAGGCACAGGGTATGTATATTCGGATAGTCAGCAAATATTAAGAAGAGCATGATGCTAGTATGTATAATATGCTTTGATTGTAGATGGAGCTGCCGCCGTGGAGACCCTTCGGGCAGAACTTGCCCGAGCCAAGGAACAAGCCAAGAGAAGTGATGCGGTGATAACCCACAAGTATATGGGATCGCAACAGTTCTCGAGGGTAGAGTATTTAACCCAAATTTATTGATTCGACACAAGGGGAGCCAAAGAATATTCTCAAGTATTAGCAGCTGAGTTGTCAATTCAACCACACCTGGAAACTTAGTATCTACAGCAAAGTGTTTAGTAGCAAAGTAATATGATAGTGGTGGTAACGGTAACAAAAGTAAAGACAACAAAAGTAATGTTTTTGGTATTTTGTAGTGATTGTAACTGTAGCAACGGAAAAGTAAATAAGCAAGAACCAGTATATGGAAAACTCGTAGGCACCGGATTAGTGATGGATAATTATGCCGGATGCGGTTCATCATGTAACAGTCATAACATAGGGTGACACAGAACTAGCTCCAATTCATCAATGTAATGTAGGCATGTATTCCGTATATAGTCATACGTGCTTATGGAAAAGAACTTGCATGACATCTTTTGTCCTACCCTCCCGTGGAAGCGGGGTCCTATTGGAAACTAAGGGATATTAAGGCGTCCTTTTAATAGAGAACCGGAACAAAGCATTAGCACATAGTGAATACATGAACTCCTCAAACTATGGTCATCACCGGGAGTGGTCCCGATTATTGTCACTTCGGGGTTGCCGGATCATAACACATAGTAGGTGGCTATAGACTTGAAAGATAGGATCAAGAACACACATATATTCATGAAAACATAATAGGTTCAGATCTGAAATCATGGCACTCGGGCCTTAGTGACAAGCATTAAGCATAGCAAAGTCATAGCAACATCAATCTCAGAACATAGTGGATACTAGGGATCAAACCCTAACAAAACTAACTCGATTACATGATAAATCTCATCCAACCCATCACCGTCCAGCAAGCCTAGGATGGAATTACTCACACACATTGGTGAGCATCATGAAATTGGTGATGGAGGATGGTTGATGATGACGACGGCGACGAATCCCCCTCTCCGGAGCCCCGAATGGACTCCAGATCAGCCCTCCCGAGAGATATTAGGGCTTGGCGGCGGCTCCGTATCGTAAAACGCGATGATTTCTTCTCTCTAGTTTTTTTCTCCCCGAAAGCCAATATATGGAGTTGGAGTAGGCGTCGGAGGGCCACCAGGGGGCCCACGAGGTAGGGGGGCGCGCCCTAGGGGGGGCGCCCTCCACCCTCGTGGACAGGGTGTGGGCCCCCTGGTCTTCATCTTTGGCGAGGATTTTTTATTATTTATTCTAAGATATTCCGTGGAGTTTCAGGTCATTCCGAGAACTTTTATTTTCTGCACAAAAAACAACACCATGGCAATTCTGCTGAAAACAGCGTCAGTCCGGGTTAGTTCCATTCAAATCATACAAGTTAGGGTCCAAAACGAGGGCAAAAGTGTTTGGAAAAGTAGATACGACAGAGACATATCAACTCCCCCAAGCTTAAACCCTTGCTTGTCCTCAAGCAGTTCAGTTGACAAACTGAAAGAGAAAAAGAAAATTTTTACAAACTCTGTTTGCTCTTGTTGTTGTAAACATGAAAAGCCAGCATTCAAGTTTCAGCAAATATTATGAACTAATCATACTCACAATAACACATAGGTCTCACAATTACTCATATCAATAGCATAATCAGCTAGCGAGCTATAATAACAAAACTCAGATGACAACACTTTCTCAAAATAATCATAACATGATATAACAGAATGGTATCTCGCTAGCCCTTTCTGAGACCGCAAAACATAAATGCAGAGCACCTTTAAAGATCAAGGACTGACTAAACATTGTAATTCATGGTAAAAGAGATCTAGTCAAGTCATACCCAATATAAACCAATTATAATGAATGCAAACAATAGTGTGCTCTCCAGCGGGTGCTTTTAATAAGAAGGATGATGACTCAACATAAAAGTAAATAGATAGGCCCTTCGCAGAGGGAAGCAGGGATTTGTAGAGGTGCCAGAGCTCGATTTTGAAATAGAGATAAATTATATTTTGAGCGGCATACTTTCATTGTCAACATAACAACTAAGAAATGACGATATCTTCCATGCTAAACAAATTATAGGCGGTTCCCAAACAGAATGGTAAAGTTTATACTCCCCCTCCTCCACAAGCATCAATCCATGGCTTGCTCGAAACAACGAGTGCCTCCAACATTCAACGGTTCCCAGGGGGAGTTTTGTTTGCAATTATTTTGATTTAGTTTGCATAAAGCATGGGACTGGGCATCCCGGAGACCAGCCATTTTCTCGTGAATGAGGAGCGGAGTCCACTCCTCTTGAGAATAGCCCGCCTAACACGGAAGATAAGAGCAGCCCTAGTTGACATATGAGCTATTCGAGCATGCAAAACAGAATGTTTATTTGAAGGTTTAGAGTTTGGCACATACAAATTTACTTGGAACGGCAGGTAAATACCGCATATAGGTAGGTATAGTGGACTCATATGGAACAACTTTGGGGTTTAAGGAGTTTGGACGCACAAGCAGTATTTCCGCTTAGTACAGGTGAAGGCTAGCAAAAGACTGGGAAGCGACCAACTGAGAGAGCGACAACAGTCGTAAACATGCATTAAAATTAATTTACACCGAATACAAGCATGAGTTAGGATATAATCTACCATGAACATAAATATCATGAAGGCTATGTTGATTTGATTCAACTACATGGGTGAACATGTGCCAAGTCTAGTCACTCAATTCATTTAAAGGAGGATACCATCCCATCATACCACATCATAATCATTCTAATAGCATGTTGGCACGCAAGGTAAACCATTATAACTCATAGCTGATCAAGCATGGCACAAGCAACTATAATCTCTAAATGAATGCAAATATGTTTACTTCATAATAGCTGACTCGGGAACGATGAATCATCATATTTACAAAAACAAGAGAGGTCGAGTTCATACCAGCTTTTCTTATCCCAATAAGTCCATCATATATCATCATTATTGCCTTTCACTTGCATGACCGAACGATGTGTATGATAATAAGAGTGCACGTGCATTGGACTAAGCTGGAATCTGCAAGCATTCAACTCAAGAGAGAAGACAAGTAATATGGCTCTAATTTAAATAAACAATCATGCATGTAAGAGCCACTAAGCAATTTCAATATAGTCTTCTCGACCCCCAAAAGAAAGAAAATAAAATAAAAACTATTTACACGGAAAAGCTCCCAACAAGCAAAAGAAGAACGGGAAATATTTTTGGGTTTTCTTTTTAATTACTACAGCAAAGAAATAAACTACTACTAATAATAAATTTTTGTTTTTTTTTCTTAAGGTTTATCAAACACACAAGAAGAAAGCAGGAAAAAGAAAATAAGCTAGCATGGATATTACAGTGAAAGAGCATGAGCACCTGTTGGAAATATGCCCTAGAGGCAATAATAAATGGTTATTATTATATTTATTTGTTCATGCTATAACTGTATTATCCGGAAATCGTAATACACGTGTGCATACATAGACCACAACATGTCCCTAGTAAGCCTCTAGTTCACTAGCTCGTTCATCAACAGATAGTCATGGTTTCCTAACTATGGGCATTGGATGTCATTGATAACGGGATCACATCATTAGGAGAGTGATGTGATGGACAAGACCCAATCCTAAGCATAGCTCAATGATCATGTAGTTCATTTAGCTAGAGCTTTTCCAAGTGTCAAGTATCATTTCCTTAGACCATGAGATTGTGCAACTCCCGGATACCGTAGGAGTGCTTTGGGTGTGCCAAACGTCACAACGTAACTAGGTGGCTATAAAGGTGCACTATGGGTATTTCCTAAAGTGTCTGTTGGGTTGGCACGAATCGAGACTGGGATTTGTCACTCCGTATGACGGAGAGGTATCTCTAGGCCCACTCGGTAATGCATCATCAAAATGAGCTCAATGTGACCAAGTGTCTGGTCACATGATCATGCATTAAGGTACGAGTAAAGTGACTTGCCGGTAACGAGACTGAACGAGGTATTGGGATACCGACGATCGAGTCTCGGGCAAGTAACGTACCGATTGACAAAGGGAATTGTATAAGGGATTGATTGAATCCTCGACATCGTGGTTCATCTGATGAGATCATCGAGGAGCATGTGGGAGCCAACATGGGTATCTAGTTCCACTGTTGGTTATTGACCTGAGAGGCGTCTCGGTCATGTCTGCATGTCTCCCGAACCTGTAGGGTCTACACACTTAAGGTTCGGTGATGCTAGGGTTGTAGAGATATGAATATGCAGTAACCCGAAAGTTGTTCGGAGTCCCGGATGAGATCCTGGACATCACGAGGAGTTCCGGAATGGTCCGGAGGTGAAGAATTATATATAGGAAGTACTGTTTCGAACATCGGGAAAGTTTCGGGGGTCAACGGTATTGTACCGGGACCACCGGAAGGGTCCCGGGGGTCCACCGGGTGGGGCCACCTATCTCGGAGGGCCCCATGGGCTGAAGTGGGAGGGGAACCAGCCAATGGTGGGCTGGTGCGCCCCCCCTTGGGCCCCCCTGCGCCTAGGGTTGGGAACCCTAGGGGAGGGGGCGCCTCCACTTGCCTTGGGGGGCATGGCTCCCCCCTTGGCCCCCCCCTCGGAGATCCCATCTCCTAGGGCCGGCACCCCCCTAGGGACCCTATATAAAGAGGGGGGGAGGGCAGCCGCACCTTTGCACTTGGCGCCTCCCTTCCCCCTTGCTACACCTCTCCCTCCCGCAGACGCTTGGCGAAGCCATGCCGGATCCCTGCTGCATCCACCACCACCCCGTCGTTCTGCTGGATCTTCATCAACCTCTCCTTCCCCCTTGCTGGATCAAGAAGGAGGAGGCATCACGTTGACCGTATGTGTGTTAAACGCGGAGGTGCCGTCCGTTCGGCGCTAGGATCTCTGGTGATTTGGATCACGACGAGTACGACTCCTTCAACCCCGTTCTCTTGAACGCTTCCTCTCGCGATCTACAAGGGTATGTAGATGCACTCCTCTCTCTCGTTGCTGGACGAACTCCTAGATTGATCTTGGTGAACGTAGGAATTTTTTTATTTTATGCAATGTTCCCCAATAGTGGTATCAGAGCTAGGTCTTTGCGTAGTTCTCTTTGCATGAGTAGAACACAATTTGTTGTGGGCGTAGATGTTGACAACTTTCTTGCCACTACTAGTCTTATTTTGCTTCATCAGTATTGTGGGATGAAGCGGCCCGGACCGACCTTACACGTATGCTTACGTGAGACAGGTTCCACCGACTGACATGCACTAGTTGCATAAGGTGGCTAGCGGGTGTCTGTCTGTCACGCCCAAGATGCGACCCTATCCTAAAGGAAGTCGAAGGTCCCACCAAGGATAGAAGCGCATCTTGAAGACGCTTTTGCAAGGTGGATATCATTGCATCAACATTACATAATAGATGGGGATACATACAAGAGGCATACAATGCCACACGAGTACAACATCATATTACACAAGAGCATCATCCGACTACAGATGAAACACAAACAGAAACTCAAACGACATCCACCCTGCTAGCCCAGGCTGCCGACCTGGAACCTATCCCCTGAAGAAGAAGCAGAAGAAGAACTCCAAATCAAGGAACATCGCTCTCGCTCAAGAACATCGCATAACCCGTACCTGCAACTGTTGTTGTAGTAATCTGTGAGCCACGAGGACTCAGCAATCCCATTACCATGGGTATCAAGACTAGCAAAGCTTAAAGGGAAAGGAAGGGGTAAAGTGGTGAGGTTGCAGCAGCGACTAAGCATGATATGGTGGCTAACATATGCAAAAGAGAGCGAGAAGAGAAGCAAAGGAACGGTCGTGAAGCTAGCAATGATCAAGAGATGATCCTGAACTCCTACTTACGTCAATCATAACACAGAAACCGTGTTCACTTCCCGGACTCCGCCGAAAAGAGACCATCACGGCTACACATGCGGTTGATGCGTTTTAGTTCGGATCAGGTGTCAATTTATCTACAACCGTTCATTAACAAATTCCCATCTGCCACATAACCGCGGGCACGACTTTCGAAAGATAATACCCTGTAGGGGTGTCCCAACTTAGCCCATGATAAGCCCTCGTGATCAACGAAGGATATTCCTTCTCCCCGGAAGACCCGATCAGTCTCGAAATCCCGGTTTACAAGACATTTCGACAATGGTAAAACAAGACCAGCAAAGCCGCCCGCTGTGCCGACAAATCCCGATAGGAGCTGGTTGCCCAGGGGGCGCCGGACATCGCTCGGTTTGGACCAACACTTAGACAAGCATTGGCCCGGGGGGGCTAAAATAAAGATGACCCTTGGGTTAATTACTCCCAAGGGAAAGGTAGGTGCTGGTGAGGCAAATGGTAAAACCAAGGTTGGGCCTTGCTGGAGGAGTTTTATTCAAAGCGAACTGTCAAGGGGGTCCCATAAATCACCCGACCGCGTAAGGAACGCAAAATCCGGGAACATAACACCGGTATGACGGAAACTAGGGAGGCAAGAGTGAAACAAAACACTAGGCATAAGGCCAAGCCTTCCACCCTTTACCAAATATATAGATGCATTAATTAAATAAGAGATATTGTGATATCCTAACATAATCCTGTCCACCATGGAGCAATCTTCAACTTCACCTACAACTAACAAGGCTATAAGAGGGGCTGAGAAAAGAGATAACATAGCCAAACAACGGTTTCCTAGGAAGGGTGTCAAAGGTTAGAGGTTCATGGCAATTTGGGAGGCTTGAAGAACAAGTTAAAGGAACCGCAACAAAGCTATAGAACGAAGCAACTAGCATAGCAATTATAGCAGTGAGATCCAAGGTGACGGTCATCTTGCCTGAAATCCCGCTAGGAAGAAGAAGAGTCCATGAAGAAGATGAAGCCACGAAGACGAACCAAGCGTAGACGAACGAATCCTCACGATCGCAACGAAACGGGAACTATCGAGAAGAAGCACACAACATAGTAAACACACCACACATAGACAAGACATGATGCACAACCAAGCATGATGCATGAGAAAGCTAGATGAGGCTACTCATGGCAAGAGATGACGCAAACAAGAACAACACATCAAGGCAAGTTCAAATGAGGCCAGAAACAACATATAACAAATCCGGTAGGTCCTCATATGCAAGTTCCAAAGTTGGTCCAGATCTGAACAAACATTAAGTTGAAGTTGTTAAACAGCAAGTTAAAGAGCACCAAGAGGATCTACACGAAATTCTAGTCAAGTTACATATAAAGTTCATTTAATTCGGAGCTACGGCCTAGAAGATATGAGCAAAACAAGGTAAACATGGCATTGATGCAAAATGCATACAAACATCAAGAAAACAACTCAAAACATGGATGCAACATGATAATATGAAACTACATGCAAAATCAAGCAAGTTTCATATAAAGCACACTCAAAATCAAGCAAGTTTCATATAAAGCACACTCAAAACGGAGCAACGGTTCAACACATACACTCTATACAAGTTTAAAGGACAAGTTGTCCAAAACAGCATCTAGGCATCTTGCAAGCATCAAAACAATATGCTACTGTACAACAACATAATAACAAAAGGCATGCGCATGAAGTACAGGTAAAGCATGACAAAACATGAACACTAAGCTATCTCCAGAAATCACTAGAACATGCTCAAAAGGACATGGCAAGATTGAAAATAATAACAGTTTCAGGCTTAGCAGAAATAACATCAGGTTGCAATGTTTAGAGCTATCAAACAACATGTTACAGGAACTTATCATGGCAAACAAAGGCATGGCATGAATCTACTAATCTCATATAACAAAAGTCCCTTACTGACCATGAGCCAAAAGGGATTAGAAGGTATGATGGCACCCACGTGAACATAGCAAGTTATATGACAGATTCATACATGGCAGGAACAACAATAAGTAGGCATGTTGGTGAGCTTGAACCACTCACCACAGAGCAATACATGGCATGGAAAGGCAACCAACAGTAAGAAGACATGTTTATGAAGCTAAGCATGGCAAGAGCAAGTTCATAGGGTGCATGGATCACTAACAAAACACATGGCAAAACTGAACTTCAAGTTAATCAGGCTGACAGCAACATCATTTAGCAGTTTTGAGGGCAAGATAACAACAATCTACATCAGGCTATAAATGCAACCAAGGGCATGGATGGATAGAGCATGACATGTATAACAAAACATCCTTAGTGAACATCTCCAAATTATGCATAGAATGACTTGTAGCAGCAGGTTTACATAGCATCACAAAATAACAGATTCAGCCTAGCAAAACAGCAACAACAAGTACCCTACTTAACAAACTTGATGCACTCACCACACAACTCACAAAAATACATGGATAGCACCCCTGTAAAGATGACATGACATAGTACAAAACACAAGTAGACATCAACCTCATAGGATGCACACATCAAACATGGAAAAAATAACAAATGAGCATGTTCTGTTAACAGACATCAGATAACATTATATAGCACTCTTGCAACAATGATTCAGGCATCAAGATGGACTCAAATGAACATGATGCAATGGAATGAAATGAAGAGCATCTCACAAAGAACATTTTGAAATATTACACGCACGAAACGGAGAAGCATACAGAGAATTATGGCATGATGAACAGGGCAACATTATGCAAAAATATCTCGGGACTTGGAGAAAAACGAGGGGGTGGGGTCAACCTCAGATCTAGGTTGCACGGAAACCGAGGCGCGGCTAGAGAAATCTCACCGGAGACGGGGCGACGAGGCGGCCGGAGTTCCACCGGAGGAGGGCCGACGAGGGGACGACGAGCAGGCGGCGGGGCGGAGCACGGGCGCCAGAGGGCG